>NC_056728.1:129571452-129666514 GCF_019279795.1 Protopterus annectens
ATTGATTGGATAGGATTTAGATCTAGCTAAGTAGTGAGAGGAGCTGAGAAACACTTTTCTTGTTTCAGGAATTCACTTACATTCATCTTCAGCTACAAGAGCTCTGAGTTCAAAACTGCTGTTTGACTGCATTTATTTTTGCATTTTCTACATTTAATATTTGGATATTTCCATTATTTTCTGATTTGGGACTTGTTATATCACAGTTTGCTAAATTTAAACTTTGTTTTACTCTAAAGTTTTGTTCTCTTCAAGTCTAAAAATTTGTTGGCTAGGGTCAGTTAGGAAATATTCCTTTTGCATCCATTGCCTGAATAAGATTTAGATTTAGCTAATTAGTGGGAGGAGCTGAGAAAACTTTTTTGTTGTTTAAGGTATTCATATACATTCTGCATTAGCTACTAGAGCTCCGCATTTAAATCTGATGTTTGCAATAATTTTAACTTTGTTACATTTAAAGTTGAAATATTTCCATTACTTTTTAATTTTGGTAGAATTATATTAACATTTGCTCTACATTAAACTCTGTTTTATTGTATAGCTTTTTTTCTTGAAATCTTAAAATTTGCTGGCTATGGTCAATTAGGAAACATTAATTTTGAATTAATTGAATGAGAGGGAATAAGATCTAGTTAAGTAGGAGGACGAGCTGTGAAACATTTTTTCAGGTATTTACATATATTCCTCTTCAGCTACAAGAGCTCTGAGTTTAAAACTGTTGTTTGACTCCACTGATTTTTGGATTTTCTACAATTAATGTTTGGATATTTTCATTTTTTTTTGTATTATTACATTAAAGTTTGTTGTATTTTAAACTGTTTTACCGCAAAGTTTTGATTTTCTTGAAGTCTTAAAGTTGTTGACTTGGGTCAGTTAAGAAACATTCCCTTTGCATTCATTCACTGAATACAAATTAGATCTAGTAATTAGTGGGAGGAGGTAAGAAACCTTTTTTATATAAGATTTTCACATACATTCCACTTCAGATATAAGAGCTGTGAGTTTAAAATTGCATTTGACTGCATTGATTTTTACATTTTCTACATCTAACCTTTGGAGATTTCCACTATTTTTATTTTTTGTATTATTATATTACAATTACATTATTTCAATTTTTAAAACTTTTAAACTTTATTTTTTTTTTTTTTGCAAAGCTTTTTTGATGTCTTAAGAGTTGGCTGGAGTCAGTTAGAAAACACTTCTTTTGCATTCACTGGCTGAATATTATTTAGATCTAGCTAATTAGTGGGAAAAGCTAAGAAACATTTTATATACGTTTTTCACATACATTCCTTTACAGCTACAAGAGCTCTGAGGTTAAAACTGTTATTTGACAGCACTGATTTTTAGATTTTCTACATTTAAGGTAAGGATATTTTCATTATTTTTAATTCTGGTGTTATATTTCAGTCTGTTGTATTTTAAACTTTGTTTTGCTGCACAGATCTTTTCCCTTGTAGTCTTACAAGTTATTGGCTAGGGTCACTAAGCATTCCTTTTGCTTTCATTAAATGAATATAACTTAAACTTAGCTAATTACTTGGAGGAGCTTAGAAACAGTTTTCTTATATCAGGTATTCACCTACATTACTCGTCAGGTAAAAATGTCTTGAGTTTAAAATTGCAGTTTGGCTAATTTATCTTTGGATTTTCTATGTTTTGGATTTGCATAACTTTTGATTTTTATATTATTATATTAAAGTTTGGTGTTTTAAACATTTCATTCTTTTTCTTTAAGTAATAAAAGTTCTTGGCTAGGGTCAGTTGGGAAACATTCTTTTTGCATTCATTGATTAAATAGGAATTACATCTACTTAATTAGTGAGAGGAAGTGAGAAACACTTTTTCAACTACTCACATATTCCACTTCAGCTACAAGAGCTCTGAGCTTAAAACTGCTGTTTGGGTGCATTGATTTTTGGATTTTCTATATTTATGGTTTTCATATTTCATAATTCTTGATTTTGGTATTTATTATAGTTTGTTGTATTTTAAACTTTGAGATACTGCAGAGGTTATTTCTTAAAGTCTTAAAAGTAGTTGGCTGCTGCACTTAGAATCTTTCATTATGCCTTCATTGACTGAAAAGGAATTAGATCTAGCTAACTCTTGTGAGGAGCTGAGAAACAGTTATCTTTTTTTAGGTATTTGCATGCATTCCTGTTCAGCTAAAGAAGCTCTAAGTTTAAACCTGCTGTTTGACTGCTTTGTTTTTTTTTTTTATTTTCTCCGTTTCAAATTTTGTGTTATTATTTTACAGGTTGTTGTATTTGAAAGTTTGTTTTACTGAAAAGTTTTTTTTTCCTGAAGTCTTAAAAGTTTTTGGCCTGGGTGAGTTCAGAAACATTCCTTTGGCATTCATTGATTGGCTAGCAATTATATTTAGATAACTTGTAGGAGGCACTGAGAAACATATTTCTTCTTTAAGACATTCGCATACACTCTTGCTCAGCTACAAGAGCTCTAAGTTTAATACTGGCATTTGAGTGCATTGATTTTTTGGATTTTCTACATTGAATGTTTCCACATTTCCATAACTTTTTCATTTTGGTATTATTATACTGTAGTTTGTTTTATTATTTCAGCAAAGATTTTTTTTTTCCTTGAAGTCTTAAAAGTTGTTGGGTATGGTCAGTTAGGAAACAATCCCTTTGCTGTCATTAAATATGAATTAGTTCTAGCTTATTAATGGGAGGAGCTGAGAAGCAGTTTTCTTCTTTGAGCTATTCACACACTCCTCTTCAGCAACAAGAGCTTTAAGTTTCATAGTGCAGTTTGTATTGATTTTTGGATTTTCTACTTATAATGTTAGGATATTTCCATTACTTCTGGATTTTGGATATATATTAGTGTTTGTTGTATTTAAAACTTTGTTTTACAGCATTTATTTCCTGATGTCTTAAAAGTTTTTGGCTAGGGTCATTTAGGAAACTTTCCTATTGTATTGATTCATTAATTAGTTAAAGTATACACTCTTAGTGAGTATATAAGGTGTTTAGGAACCTCAGTATGTATTCTGTTACATCCGAGGAAGTAGCCAAAACGAAAACGCAGTGGAGAGTATTGGCGTTAATGTCGATATTGTATCGTGGAATTGAGTGTTCTTGGTTGACGTGGTGCTGTGCTTTTACTGATCATTAAAATTATTGAAGAAGAACTCGACTGCCTTATTTCCTCCACAAGTAATTTTGGTTTGGTAAACTTTCCTATTGTATTCCTTGACTGAATGTGAATTGGATCAATCCAGTTAGTGGGCAGGAGCTGAGAAACAATTTTCTTGTCTAAGGTATTCACATACATTCCTCCTCAGCTAAAATATGTCTGAGATTACAATTACTGTTTAACTGCATTAATTCTTGAATTTTTCCACACTAATGGCTTGGACATTTCCATTACTTTTTTTTATCTTGGTACTATTATATTCCAGTTTGTTGCATTTTAAACTTTATTTTACTGCAAAGTTTTTTTCTTAAAGTCTAAAAAGTTGTGGGCTAGAGTCAGTTAGGAAACATTCCTTTTGAATTTATTAACTGAATAAGATTTAGATCTAGCTAATTAGTGGGAGGAGCTGAGAAAGAGTTATCTTAATCAATGAATTCACATATATTCCTCATCAGCTATAGAAGCTCTGAAATTTAAACTGCTGTTTGAGCTTATTGATTTTTTTTTAATTTTCCACATTTATGGTTTGGATATTGCCATTACTTTTTGATTTTGGTATTATTATATTAGAGCTTGTTGCATTTTAAACTTTGATTTACTGCAAATATTTTTTTGAGGTCTAAGTCTTATCTGTGGTCAATTAGGTAGCATAACATTTGCAATAACTGATTAAATATGAATTAGTTCTATGTAATTAGTGGAAGGAACTGAGCAACCATTTTCTTATTTATGGTATTTATCTACATTGTTTGTCAGTTGGAATAGCCCTGAGTTTAAATATTAATTTTTGAATATTTACATTATTTTTTTTGATTTTGCTATTATATTACAATTTGTTGTATTTTAAACTACATTTTACTGCAAATTTTTTTTCTTGAAGTCTTAAGAATTGTTGGGTAGGGTTGGCTATGAAACATTACATTTGCATTCATTGAGTGCATATGACTTAGTTCTAGTTAATTAGTGGGAGGAACTGAGAAGATCTGTTTTAAAGTATTCAGGTATATGCTTCTTTAGCTAGAAGAGCTCTAATTTTAAAACTGCTGTTTGCATTGACTTTTGGATTTTCTACATAAAATGTGTATATACTTACATTACTTTTTGATTTTGGTATTGTTATATTACTTTTTTTGTATTTTCAACTTTGTTTTATTGCAAAGTGTTTTTTTTTTCTTGAAATCTTAAAAGTCGCTGGGTAGTGTTAGGAAACATTACTTTTTCATCCATTGATTGCAAAGGAATTATATCTAGCCGATTAGTAGGAGTAGCTGGGAAACCGTTTTCTACTCACATACAGTCCTCTTCATCTGCAAGAGCTCTGAGCTTAATACTGATGTTTGCAGTGATTTTAGATTTTCTACATTTAAGGTCTGGATATTTCCATTACCTTTTGATTTGGTATTATAAACAAGTTTGTTGAATTTTAAACTTTGTTTTACTGCAAAATTTATTTTTCTTGATCTTAAAAATTGTTAGCTAGGGTCAGTTAGGAAACTTTTTTGCATTCATTGATTGAAAGGGAATTAGATGAAGCTCATTAGTGGGAGAAGGTGAGAAAGATGTTTTAGACATTCACTATTCTTTTCTATTTAATGTTTAAAGTTAAGATATTTCCATTATTTCTTTAAATTTTGATAGAGCTATATTCACGTTTCTTGTATCTTAAAATTTGTTTTATTGCAAAGCTTTTTTCCTGAAACTCTGAAATTAACACTGCTGCTTGACTGCATTGATTTTTTTAAATTTTCTACATTTATAGTTTGGATATTGCCATTGCTTTTCGATTTTTGGTATTATAAAAAAGTTTGCTGTATTTTAAACTTATTTTACTGCAAATTTAATTTTTCTTGATCCTAAAATTGTTGACTAGGGTCAGTTAGGAACTCTTTTTTTGCATTTATTGATTAAATAGGAATTATCTCAAGCTCATTAGTGGGAGGAGTTGAGAAATACTTTTTCAGACATTTACATGCATTCTTCATCTAAAAGAGCTTGAGGTTTTAAACTAGTGTTCCATTGTATTTAATTTTTGCTTTTGTATGTTGAAAGTTGAGATATTTCCATTATTTATTTATTTTTTTAATAGAGATATGTTAACATTTGTTGTATCTTTTTTCCTGAAGTCTTAAATGTTTTTGGCTAGGATCAGCTAAGAAACATTCCTTTTGCATTCATTGCTTGACAAGCAATTGCATATAGATAATTTGTGGGAAGAGCTGTGAAATCTTTTCCTTCTTTAAGGTATTCATATATGTTTTTGCTCAGGTGCAAGTGATCTATGTTTAATGCTTGCATTTGAGTGCATTGATTTCCATTACTTTTTTATTTTGGCATTATTATATCCCAGTTTGTTGCAAGTTAAACTTTATTTTACTGCAAATATTTTTTTCCAAAAAGTTGTATGCTATCGTCAGTTAGGAAAAATTCCTTTTGAATTCATTAACTGAATAGGATTTAGATCTAGCTAATTAGTGGAAGTAGCTGAGAAAGAGTTTTCTTAATCAAGGTATTCACATACATTCCTCATCAGCTATAGAAGGTCTGAAATTAAAACTTCTGTTTGACTGCATTTATTTATTGAATTTTCCAAATTTATGGTTCAGATAGTGTCATAACTTTTGATTTTGGTATTATTATATTACAGTTTGCTGCATTTTAAACTTTGTTTTATAGCAATTTTTTTTCTTGAGGTCTAAAGGTTGTTGCCTATGGTCGGTTAGGAATCATGATATTTGCATTAATTGATTAAATAGGAATTAGTTCTAGGTAATTAGTGGGAGGAACTGAGCAACATTTTTCTTATTCATGGTATTCATACACATTTCTCTTTAGCTGGGTTTAAAACTGTTGTTTGCAGTAATTTTTGGATATTTCCATTACTTTTTGATTTTGCTATTATATTACAGTTTGTTGTATTTTATACTATGTTTTACTGCAAAGTATTTTTTCTTAAACTCTTAAGAATTGTTGGGTAGGGCTGGTTAGGAAACATTAGTTTTGCATTCATTGATTGCATAGGATTTAGATCTAGATATTTAGTTGGAGGAGCTGAGATCTGTTTGCCAAGTATCTGCATACATTTTTTTTGGCTTATATATTTTTCTTTAGCTGGAAGAGCTCTAATTTCAAAACCACTGTTTGCATTGATTTTTTTGGATTTTCTACATAAAATATGTGCATACTTGCATTATTTTTTGATTTTGGTATTGTTATATTACTTTTTTGTATTTTTAACTTTGTTGTATTGCAACGTTTTTTTCTTGAAGTCTTAAAAGTTGCTGGGCAGGGTTAGTTAGGAAACATTACTTTTTCATCCATGGATTGCAAAGGAATTAGATCTATCTGATTAATGGCAGTATCTAAGAAACAGGTTTCTTATTTAAGATACTCACAAACAGTCCTCTTCAGCTTCAGGAGTTCTGAGTTGAATACTGATGATTGACTACAATGATTTTTGTATTTTCTATTTTTAAGGTTTGGATATTTTCATTACCTTTTGGTTTTGGTATTGGTATTATAAATAAAAAATAACATCTGTAATATCTTTGAATGTGTTTTACTGCAAATTATTTTTTCAAGATGTTTAAAATTTCTTGGCTAGGGTCAGTTAGGAAACTGTCCATTTGCATTCATAAATAAAATAAGAATTAAATCTAGCATATTAGTTGGAGGAGCTGAGAGACATTTTTTTCTGATAATGACATACATTCCTCTTCAGCTGCAATAGCTCTGATTTTAAAATTGCTGTTTGACTGCTTTGATTTTGGGATTTTCTAAATTTAAGGTTTGGATTATTAGTTTTTTTTTTTTTTTTTGTATTTAAACTTTTTTTCCTGCAAAGTTTTTTTTTAACTTGAAGTCTTAATAGTTGTTGGGCTATGGTCCATTAGGAAAGATTCATTATGCATTTGTTAACTGAACAGGAATCAGCTCTAGCTAATTAAAGGGAGGAGCTAAGAAATGGTTTTCTTATGTCAGGTATTCACAAACATTCCTGTTCAGCTACAAGAGATCTGAGTTTAAAAATGCTATTTCACTGCCTTGACTTTTATTTTCAACATTTCAGGTAAGAATATTTCCTTTACTTCTTCATTTTGGTATTATTATACTAAGAGTTTGTTGTATTTTAAACTTTGTTTTACTGCATTTTTTTCTTGAAGTCTACAAAGTTGTTGGTTAGGGTCACTTAGAAAACATTCCATTTGCCTTTATTGGTTGAATAGGAATTAGATCTATCTAAGTGGTGAGAGGAGCTCAGAAGCAGTTTTGTATTCCAGTGATTCACATACATTTTTCTTTGGCTACAAGAGCACTGAGTTTAAAACTGCTATTTGGCTGCACTGATGTTTGCATTTTCTGCATTCATATTTTGGATTTTTCCATTACTTTTTGATTTTTGGTATTGTTACATACATTTTGTTGTATTTTAAACTTTGATTTTCTGCAAAGTTTTTTTCCCGACTCTTAAAAGTTGCTTGCTAGGGTGAGTTAGGAAACATTCATTTTGCATTCATTAACTGAATATGAATTAGATCTAGCTAACTAGTGGAAGGAGCTGAGAGATATTTTTTTCATAATCACATATATTCCTCTTCAGCTACATGAGCTCTGAGTTTCAAACTGCTGTTTGATTGCATTAATTTTATGGATTTTGCATATTTAACCTTTGCATATTTCCATTCCTTTTTGATTTTGGTACTATTATGTGGCAGTTTGTTGTATTTTAAATTTTCTTTTACTGCATTTTTTTTTCTTGAGATCTTAAATTTGCTGGCTAGTGTCAGTGATGAAACATTCCTTTTACATTCATTAATTGAATAGGATTTTGATTTGTCTAATAATTGCTAAGAGCCAAGAAATAGTGTTTTATTTAGGGCAGTTACATACATCCATCTTTATCTACTAGAGCTCTAGATTTAAAGCTGATTTTTGACTGCGTTGTTTTTTCCATTTCTACATATAATGTTTGTAGAGTTCCATTACTTTTTGATTTGGGTATTATTATATTACAGTTTATTGTATTTTTAATGCTAAGTTTTATTATTGAAGTCTTAGACATTTTTCAGCTAGAATCAGATAGGAAACACCCATTTGCCTTTATTGATTGTACACAAATTATATTTAGCTAATCAGTGGGAGGAACTGAAAAACTGTTTTCTTCTGTAAGGTATTCACATTAGTCTCCCTTAAGCAGCAAGCTCTCTAAGGTTAAAATTGCTATTTACTGCATTGAGATTTCGACCTTCTGCATTTAAGGTTTGCATATTTCCATGACTTTTTGATTTTTGTATTATTATATTACAATTTGCTGTACTTTAAACTTTGTTTTAGTGCAACATTTTTCTTGAAGCCTAAAAAGGTGTTGGCTAGGATCATATAGGTAACATTCCATTTGCATTCATTGATTGGAAAGGATTTAGATATAGCTAAGTAGTGTGAGGATCTGAGAAACACTTTTCTTGTTTCAGGTATTCACTTACATTCATCTTCAGCTACAAGAGCTCTGAGTTTAAAACTGCTCTTTGCATTTATTTTTGCATTTTTTTTTCATTTATTGTTTGGAGATTTCTATTACTTTTTGACTTGGGAATTGTTATATCACAGTTTGGTAAATTTAAACTTTGTTTTACTCCAAAGTTTTGTTCTCTTGATGTCTAAATATTTGTTGGCTAGGGTTAGTTAGGAAATATCCCTTTTGCATTTATTGCCTTTAGAGCTAGCTAATTAGTGGGAGGAGCTGAGAAAACATTTTTTTTGTTGTTTAAGGTATTTACATACATTCTGCATTAGCTACTAGAGCTCCCAGTTTAAATCTGATGTTTGCAATAACTGTTGACTTTCCTACATTTAAAGTTGAAATATTTCCATTACTTTTTAATTTTGGTAGAATTATATTAACATTTGTTGTATGTTAAACTTTGTTTTACTGTAAAGCTATTTTCTTGAAGTCTTAGTTGTTGGCTACAGTCAATTATGTATCATTAGTTTTGCATTAATTAAATGAGAAGGAATTAGATCTAGCAAAGTAGGAGGAGGAGCTGTGAAACATTTTCACATATTTACATAGGTTCATAGGTAGGTAGTAGGCTATTGGCCCTAGGGCCCATACAAGCCTAGCCTAAAAATGTACCCTGGCTTTCGCCACCCAAGAAAATTATTTTCCTGTGCCCCTGTTGAGCAGAGCCACAGAAGTGATCCCTGTGGTGAATTTCCCATTTCCCATCCAATCATCAAGATTTTTCTTGAAGAGTGCTAATGAGGAGCTCTGTTTGACATTTATTCATCTTCAGCTACAAGAGCTGTGAGTTTAAAACTGCTGTTTGATTGCATTAATTTTTGAATTTTCTACAAACAAGGCTTGGATATTTTTCATTGTTTTTTTTTTATTTTTGTATTGTTACATTGCAGTTTTTTTCCCTGAAGTCTTAAAGTTGTTGACTTGGGTCAGTTAAGAAACATTCCCTTTGTATTCATTGATTGAATACAAATTAGATCTAGCTAATTAGTGGGAGGAGGTAAGAAACCTTTTTTATATAAGATTTTCACATACATTCCACTTAAGATACAAGAGCTCTGAGATTAAAATTACATTTGGCTGCATTGATTTTTACATTTTCTACATCTAACCTTTGGAGATTTTCATTATTTTTTATTTTTGGTATTATTATATTACAATTACATTATTACAATTTTTTAAAGCTTTTAAACTTTGTTTTTCTGCAAAGTTTGTTTGACATCTTAAGACTTTTTGTCTGGGGTCATTTAGAAAACATTCATTTTGAATTAATTGATTGAATATGATTTAGATCTAGATAATTAATGGGAGAAGCTAAGAAACTTTTTTGTATAAGTTTTTAACATACATTCCTCTACAGCTACAAGAACTCTGAGGTCAAATCTGTTATTTGACAGCACTGACATTTGAATTTTCTACATTTAAGGTAAGGATATTTTCATTATTTTTTTTTATTCTGGTGGTGTTATATTTCATTGTGTTATATTTTAAACTTTATTTTGTTGCTCAGATTTTTTTTTCCCTCAAAGTCTTACAAGTTATTGGCTAGGTCATTAAGCATTCCTTTTGCTTTCATTGAATGAATAGAAATTAAATTTAGCTAATTACTGTGAAGAGCTTAGAATCAGTTTTCTTTTTTCAGGTATTCACCTACAGTACTCCTCATGTAAAGATTTCTGAGTTGAAAACTGCCATTTGACTGAAATTATATTTGGATATTCTATGTTTTGGATCTGCATATTTCCATAACTTTTTGATTTTTATATTACTATATTAAAGTTTTGTGTAAAGTTCTCGGCTAGGGTCAGTTAGGAAACATTATTTTTGTGTTCATTTATTAAATAGGAATTACATCTACCTAATTTGTGAGAGGAAGTGAGAAACACCTTTCAGCTATTCACATATTGCTCTTCAGCTAAAAAAGCTATGAGTTTAAAACTGCTGTTTGCGTTCATTGATTTTTGGATTTTCTGTATTTATGGTTTTCATATTTCATAATTCTTGATTTTGGTATTAATTATAGTTTGCTGTATTTTAAACTTTGACATACTAAGATTATTTTTTACAATCTTAAAAGTTGTTGGCTGCTGTCACTTTGAAACTTTCATTATGATTTCATTGATTGAAAAGGAATTAGATCTAGCTAATTGTTGTCAAGAGCTGAGAAACAATTTTCTTATTTCAGGTATTCACATGCATTTATTTTCAGCTACAGAAGCTTTGAGTTTAAATCTGCTGTTTGACTGCGTTAATTTTTTTATTGTCTACATTTAAAATTTATTACTATTATTTTGCAGGTTGTTGTATTTGAAATTATGTTTTACTGAAAAGTTTTTTTTCCTGAAGTCTTAAAAGTTTTTGCCTTGGGTCAGTTTAGAAACATTCCTTTTGCATTCATTGATTGACTAGCAATTATTTGTAGATAATTTGTGGGAAGCACAGAGAACATATTTCTTCTTTAAGGTATTCACATACATTCTTGCTCAGCTATAAGAACTGTAAGTTTAATACTGGCATTTGAATGCATTGATTTTTGGATGTTCTACATTGAATGTTTCCACATTTCCATAACTTTTTCATTTTGGTATTATTATATTGTAGTTTGTTGTATTATTTCAGCAAAGATTTTTTTCCCTTGAAGTCTTAAAATGTGGGTATGGTCAGTTAGGAAACAATCCCTTTGCTTCACTGAATATGAATTAGTTCTAGCTTATTAATGGGAGGAGCTGAGGAGCAGTTTTCTTCTTTGAGCTATTCACACAGTCTTCTTCTGCAACAAGAACTTTAAGTTTCATACTGCAGTTTGTATTGATTTTTGGATGTTCTACTTATAATGTTAGGATATTTCCATTACTTCTGGGTTTTGGATTTATATTAGAGTTTGTTTTATTTAAACCTTTGTTTTACAGCATTTTTTCTGATGTCCTAAAATGTTTGGGTAGGGTCATTTAGGAAACTGCCCTATTGTATTCCTTGACTGAATATGAATTAGATTGATCCAGTTAGTGGGCAGGAGCTGAGAAACAATTTTCTTGTCTAAGGTATTCACATACATTCCTCCTCAGCTAAAATATGTCTGAGATTACAACTACTGTTTAACTGCATTCATTCTTGATTAGGACACATTAGTTTTCCATTCATTGATTGCATGGGACTTAGATCTGGCTATTTAGTAGGATGAGCTGAGGAGATCTGTTTTTTAAGTATCTGTGTAAACTTTTCTTTAGCTATAAGAGCTCTAACTTTAAAATGCTGTTTTCATTGATATTTGTTTGCATTTTCTACATAAAATATTTGTACATTTCCATTACCTTCTGATTTTGGTAATACAATTACAGTTTGTTGCATTTTCAACTTTGTTTTACTGTGTTGATTATATAAGAATTAATTCTAGGTAATTAGTGGGAGGAGCTGAGCAACAGTTTTCTTATTTGTGGTATTCACTTACATTTCTCTTTAGCTGGAATAGTCCTGAGTTTAAAACTGTTGTTTGCAGTAATTTTTGGATATTTCCATTACTTTTTGATTTTGCTGTTACATTACAGTTTGCTCTAGTTTAAACTGTTTTTACTGCAAAGTATTGTTTTCTTAAAGTCTGAATAATTATTGGGTCAGGCTGGTTAGGAAACATTAGTTGTGCATTCATTAATTGCATAGGACTTAGATCTAGCTATTTAGTGGGAGGAGCTGAGGAGATCTGTTTGTCAAGTATCCACATAAAGTTTTTCTTTGGCTAGAAGATCTCTTACTTTAAAACTGCTGTTTTTATTAATTTTTTGGATTTTCTGTGTAAAATGTTTGGATATTTCCATTACTTTTTGGTTTTGCTTTTACATTACAGTTTGTAGTATTTTAAACTTTGTTTTATTGCAAAGTTTCTTTTGTGAAGTTTTTAAAATTGTTGGGCAGTGTTAGTAAGGAAACATTTTATGCTCAACTTCTGATAGACTTGCTTGGCTACAATCATCTGCATTAGAAGCTGAAGTTAAGTGAAACTTGCAGTAGTGTATTTTAGTCTTCTGTTAAGTACAAACTTGCAGTTGTAAAAGTACTGTATTTCATTTTTACTGTTTCCTAATTGTGTGTTCATTGAATAGTGTGCTGTGTGTCTATCTGCTATAAGAGGGGGGGGGGGTGGTGGTCTTCTCACTTCTTTGTTATCTGATATTTAATAGCCTAGAGGGCTTCCTCTGTACTTTAAGTGCTAGCCACAAAGTTTGAGTAATCATTTTATGCTCAACTTCTGAGAGACTTGCTTGGCTACAGTCATTTGCATTAGAAGCTGAAGTTAAGTGAAACTTGCAGTAGTGTATTTTAGTCTTCTGTTAAGTACAAACTTGCAGTTTTAAAAGTACTGTATTTCATTTTTACTGTTTCCTAATTGTGTGTTTCATTGAATAGTGTGCTGTGTGTCTCTCTGCAGTTAGTTGGTGGCTCTGGAATTGCCCATCCCTCCTGTAAGTCTGTATTAGAACACTCATCCTGGGTCCATCTCATTTGCTCACTTAACTGGGTAGAGTGAGATCATATTCTGAGTCTAGTGGTCAATCTGCTTAATACAGAGAAAAGATTTGAGAAGGCCAGTTCACTTAGGTTCTTCCTTCCTCTCTCCTTGCACTTAAAAAAATGTGCACTTTATTCATCTGCTTTTTTTTTATTCGCTATTTGCGTTTCCTCCTACTTTATTTTGCTTTTCTTAAAAGTACTCAATTTTATTTATTCTGCTGCATTTATTACTGCTTGGTAGTAGCCTGATTAAATTGTAACTGTTATTCTAAGTCTTTTGGTTTAAGCACTTGGGCTTCATACAGGTTGTTTTACATTAAGAAACTTGTGGCAAGACAGGTAGCTTACATCCTTCTAAGCTGGGAATTGCTGATTGATGGCCCAGTGTCTGCTATTCTAAAAGTGTATTTATTAGTTTTGGCTTATGCACTTGGGCTTCAGGCCAGTTAGTCTACATTAAGAGGGTTTGTGGTCTGCACTCTTGTGGGAGGAGAGGCTGGATTCTGCCCTTCTGAGCTGGGAGTTTCTGGTCACAGGCCTGCTTATTTGAACTGTTTCTATTTGATATTGGTGCGCCTTGTTGCTGTAGTGTAGACCGGATTCAGGCCTGCTGAATCTAGCTTTGTTTGTATAACTTGAGCACTGATCCAGGCCATCATTTTTTGGAGAAGGTTCCCCTACACCCTAGTAGCAGGAATGTGCAGTTAGAGCTTGTCTGATTGAAGACTGCTGGAACAGGGATCAGTTTTGAGCTTTTTTTCTGGTTAATTGGGTAACTTGTTTAAATCAGTTTGTTAGTTTTCTATTGTTTTTTATATTAAAAAATTGCACTTTATTCATCTGCTTTTACTGTATTTGTGTTTCTTCCTACTTTATTACTAGGGGCATTGACTACAACTCTGATCTGCGATATATAACAATAAGTATCCTTTTCTGTGCATTTAATGTGGTTTTTTTTATTGTATCTGCTTTATTCTTTAACCCCCCCCCAAAAAAAAAAATATACTTGTTTCCCACCTTTCTAAGCTAGTATAGTCCAGTTTTCAGGTTAGTGCTGAATTCAGAGCTGTGTTACAAATCCTTGTTTGCCCATACCTTACTTGGATAGAAGGAAGTCTCTCTGTTCACCTGTGAGAGAGGGAAGCTTTGAGCAGCCTATCTGTCCCTGGAGGAATAGTTTCAGCCCAGAAATTAGTAGTTTATTGGCCATTTTGGGCTAATTCCTGTCTCTTTCATTTCCCTGCTATAAATACTGCATTTGCCTGGGTTTGCACATGGTTAGCTAGGGTATAACTATTCCCAGCTCCACATAGTCTCCTCTTCAATTTTTCCCTTGGAAGTAGACAAACTTTCAACTTAAGCACTCAAGCCATTCATTTCTCAGCCCGGAACTTGCTCAAAACCCATAGCAAACACTTATAAACCCTAGCACTAGACCCTCCTGTACTGTACAGAAGGACAAGGCTCTCTATTCGACCTTACCAGCCATCCAGTAAAACAGTTCACTATACCTGTCCAGGCATGTTCAAAGGACAGTTTCAGGTGTACTATCCAGTCCAACTGGTGAACCTGGGAATTTTGAAGCAATGCTACAACTGCCTCATGTACACAGACAACCCTTTCCTCCTACCACCAAACACTAATACATGCGAGAGATGCAATTAAACAGCCAAACTGGAGGCTAAGCTCTTTCAACCCAAGACTGGATCAGACAGTCAAGAGGAGAAGGGAAATACTTGCATCACACCACCAGTGTCACATAGATCCATTAAACCAGCACCGGCAAAAAACACACATAAATACATGAAAACATACTCAGAGGCTCTAAATAAAAATCTGAAAAAGCAACAGAGACCTCCAAAACAAACATCCAGGCAACCTCCACTCCACCCCCAACATAAACCATGAAACACATACTTCACAAAACATGTGTGCCATACAATTACAACCCTTAAGGCAAAATAACATACCCAACATACTAGTAATAGGTGCCTCTATAGTCAGGCACACTGACGTCCCACTCACTAGGCTGAATAAGGAGAAAGTTACTGTTAGCTGCCTGTTGGGTGCCAGGATCTGCCACATAACACAAACACTCAGATCACTCCAGAACAAGTACAAATATGACTCTGTTATTGTCCATGTTGGTGTGAATGACCTGAGCCATATCTCCCTAGACTACATGAAAAGAAACATGGAAGAGTTCTCTGATCACATAGCCCAGGCCGGTATGACCCTGACCCTGAGTAGCATCCTGCCCTCACCAAGAATGATACCATGGTATAAAGAAAAAATTCTCGATTTCAGCAACTGGCTAAGTTTCTGGTGTCATTCAAAGGGGATCCAGTGTCTGTCTGCCTGGGATGACATGCTTGGCAAGCCAAACTGCTTCGCTAGAGATGGCTTGCACCTGTCACCCTTAGGTTTTGAATACTGGCCAAGGCTCTTGCCACCCCCATAGTGCTTTTTTTAGGCAAGGCTCAAAAGAAAAACCCACCACCATAAATAGCACAAGTAACAAAAAAACTGAGGGTAATGCTACTCAGTGCCAGAAGTCTAAACGTCAAAATGCATGCACTCGAGGCACTCCTCAGTATGGAGAAAATCGATATATGTGCAGTAACAGAAACCTGGATTAAGGGTCCAGAGAGCACCCCAGCACTACCAGGCTACAACTCATACCATCCATTTTGACCGAAATACAAAAGGTGGTGGCATATCCATATTCATCAAGGATACCCACACCCCAAGGTTAGTGGCACAGCATGATACTTCAGAGATCATCCACATGCAACTAACAATGGGAAAAACTGCAATTCAAATTGTAGCTTGCTACAGATCACCCACCATGTCCCAGGACCCCCATTCTATGTTTCTGGAAACACTGGGAAACATAAAGGTCCTACCAAACACCCTAATATTGGGTAATTTCAATTACCCAAACATTAACTGGGAGAACTACTCAAGTACTAACTCCCTTGCCCAACATTTCCTAGAATTTATAAACTCAAATGCCCTGGTTCAACTGGTCAACACTCCCACCAGAGGTGACAACATATTGGACCTGGTCATCACCAACATGGGCAACTGGTATTCCACACCAGAGGTCAAACAGTTGCTGGTTAGATCTGACCATAAACAAATCACTTTGGATATCAACATTCTGCCCCCATCCCCGGACAAGGAAGCCACCATGAAAAACTTTTCAAAAGCTAACTTCACGTTACTTAAGACGGAGGTGGACAGTTTCAAAGCCCAGTCCTAGGACCCCTCCTGTTCCGCATATACTCCTCAGAGGTACAGGCAAGCACAGGAGGACTATGGCTGACCAGGTTCACAGACGACTGCAAACTAGGGGCTATATTTGACTCTTTGGCTGACATAGACATCCTCCAAAAGGGTCTCACTGAGATGGATACCTGGTGTCAAATTCATGGCCTCAAGCTAAATGCCAAAAAGTGCATAGTCATCCCCTTTGGAAAAAACAAAGTACCCACAAACTACCACATAGGTAGTAGTCCCCTAAATACGGAAGATGTAATAAGGGATCTGGGGACCCAAGTAGATAGTAATCTCACCTTTGATAATCACATTGCCAAAGTGGTTAGAAAATCCTTCTACATGGCCCACCTAATCACAAAAGGGTTCACATTCAGATCAAAAGAGGTCATTGTCCCCCTCTACTCATCACTCATCAGACCCATCATAGAGTACAACGCCCCATTTGGGATGTACCTTACAAGACACCTACAACAGATGGAAAGACCACAGAAGTACCTCACTAAGAGACTTACTGGCCTCAAACAGATGCCCTATGCAGCTCGACTGAAGAAACTCCAGCTGTACTTGGTTGCATACCGCCTACTCAGAGGTGATCTCTTCCTGACATACAAGGCCATATTCAACCCAGAATTGATGGACATGCTCTACCTAAAGAAAACCTTATCCCCTCGTGCCACATGCTCTAGGGATCTAAACCTCACCTATAGGACGTGCTGGAGGGATAGAGTCCTGTCCCAGAGACTTCCTATGCTTTGGAACATGATCCCAATCTACATTAGGCAAAGCTCCTCGCTAACACTCTTCAGAAGAAACCTTGACGAGTGGATGGGAAACAGAAAGTTTATCCCGGGATCACTTCAGTGGCTCTGCTGGACAGAGGCACAGGGAACTAATCTAAGGGGGTGGCGAAAGCCAACACATTCTGGCTAGGCTTATAAATGCCTTTGGGCAGCTAGTCTAGTACCTACCTATGAACCTATAAACCTAACCTATGAACATTAATTTTTCATAGTCTGATTGGAAAGGAATTAGATCTAGCTGATTAGTGGCAGTATCGGAGAAACAGTTTTCCTATTTAAGGTACTCACAAACAGTCCTCTTCAGTTGCAAGAGCTCTGAGTGTAATACTGATGATTGACTGCAGTGGTGTTTGTATTTTCTATATTTAAACTTTGGATATTTCCATTACCTTTTGATTTGGGTATTATAAAAAAGTTTGCTGCATTTTAAACTTATTGTTACTGCAAAATGTATTTTTCTTGATCTTAAAAATTTTTGGCTGGGTTCAGTTAGAATCCTTTTTTGCATTCATTAATTGAATTGGAATTATCTCAAGCTAATTAGTGGGAGAAGCTGAGAAATAATTTTTACAGACATTCACATGCATTCTTCATGTACAAGAGCTCGGAATTTAAAATGGTTGTTCCATTGTATTTCATGTTGGCTTTTCTATATTTAAAGCTGCAATATTTCATTTTTTTTTTAAAATTTTGATAGATCTATATAAACATTTGTTGTATCTTAAACTTTTGTTTTATTACAAAGTTTTTTTTCCTGAAGTCTTAAAAGATTTTGGCTAGGGTCAGTTCAGAAATATTTTTTTTTTGCATTCATTGATTGACTACCAATTATATGTAGATAATTTTTGGGAGGAGCTGAGACACAGTTTTCTTCTTTACGGTATTCAAATACATTCTTGCTCATATGTAAGGGCTCTAAGTTTAATACTGGCATTTTAATGCATTGATTTTTTGATTTTCTGCATTTAATGTTTTACCTTTCCATAAATTTTTGATTTTGTTATTATTGCATTGTAGTTTGTCGTATTATTTCAGCAAAGATTTTTTTTTCTTTGAAGTCTTAAAAGTTGTTGGCTATGGTCATTTAGGTAATAACCCCTTTGCCATCATCTAGCTAATTAATGGGAGGAGCTGAGAAACAGTCTTCTTCATTGAGATATTCACATACTTCTCTTGTGCAACAATAGCTCCAAGTTTAATACTGCTGCTTGCATTGTTTTTGGATTTTCTACTTTTAATATTCAGGTGTTTCCATTACTTCTTTGGATTTTTATTAGGATGTGTTGCACTTGAAACTCTGTTTTACAGCATTTTTGTGATGACTTATAAGTTGTTGCATAGGGTGTTTTAGGAAGCTTTCCTTTTGTATTACTTGATTGAATAAGAATTAGATCTACTGAGTTAGTGGGCAGGAGCTGAGAAACATTTTTTTTTAATTAAGGTATTCATACACTTTCTTCCTCAGTTACAATATGTCTAAGATTATCATTGCTGTCTGACTGCATTGATTCTTGAATTTTCCACATTTATGACTTGGATATTTACATTGCTTTTTGATTTTGGTATTATTATATTTCAGTTTTGTTGCCTTTTAAACTTTATTTTACTGCAAAGTTTTTTTTCTTACACTCTAAAAAGTTGTAGGCTAGGGTCAGTTAGCAAACATTCCTTTTGGAATTCATTGACTGAATAGGTTTTAGATCTAGCTAATTAGTGGGAGGAACTGTGGTTTTCACATACATTCTTCCTCAGCTACAGGAATTCTGAGTTTAAAATTGCTTTTTGACTGCATTATTTTTTTTTATTTTCTGCATTTAAGATTTGGAGATTTCTATTACTTTTTGATTATGGTATTAGTATATTACAGTTTATTGCATTTTAAACTTTGTTTTTCTGCATTTTTTGAAGTCTTAAAAGTTACTGACTGGAGTCAGGAAATATTCCTTTTGCTTTCAGTGTTCGAATAGAGATTACACACAGCTAATTAGTGGGAGGAGCTAAGAAACAGTTTTTTTAAATTAAAGTATTCACATACATTCCTCATCAGATATAAAAACTCTGAATTAAAACTGCTGTTTGACTGCATTGATTTTTTTAAATTTTCCACAGCTATGGGTTGGATATTTCCACTACTGTTTAATGTTGGTACTATTATAGTACAGTTTCTTGTATTTCTAACTTTGTTTTACTGTATTTTTGCATTGATGCCTATGGTCAGATAAGAAGCATCGGGTTTACATTAATTAATTAAATAGGACTTAATTCTGTGTAATTAGTGGGAGGAGCTGAACAACAGTTTTCTTATTTATTGTATTAGCATACATTTCTCTTCAGCTGGAATAGACCTGAGTTTAAAACTGTTTTTGCATTAATTTTGGATATTTCCATTAGTTTTTCATTGTGCTATCATATTACAGTTTTTGTATTTTAAACTATGTTTTACTGCAAAGTTTTTTCTTGATGTCTTAAAAATTGTTGGGTAGGGTTGGTTAGGAAACATTACTTTTGTATTCATTGATTGCATATGACATAGATCTAGCTAATTAGTGAGAGGAGCTGAGAAGATCTGTTTTTCAAATATTTGCACACCTTTTTTCTTTAGCTAAAAGAGCTCTAACTTTGAAACAGTTATTCACATTGATTTTTGGATTTTCAACATAAAATGTTTGCATATTTCCATTGCTTTTTCATTTTGCTATTATATTACAGTTTGTTGTATTTTAAATTAAAAAAAACAAAACAAAAATGGAGGTCCAGGTGCCAAAAATACAAAGAACCAAACACAAAGCACAAGGCACCAAGTACTGGTAGTTGAAGTGACACAAAAACCCGGTGAGTCAGGCAAGCAGCTGTTTAATTGTGTACATAAATGCAAAATAATCCAAAGTGTTTTGTCCCAAGGACTTCGACAGATGAAACAACAAAATAGTAGCCACTGCTTCCTTTCATGTCCCAATACTCACCCCATTTTAATTAATTGGTTAAATAATTTAAAGAACACTCACACTAAAAAGTTTAATTTTAAAAATTATTAAAATGTAATATAAATTACAACCATGCCTTAAGAGTAACTTAACCTCAGGTTCCTACTGAATAAAATAAGATAAAATGAACATAAACAAACCCTATACAATGCTACTGATCAGGGAGCATAAAACCTAATGGAAAGCTATAATTTAGCTGCTCTCATCTTAAGTATGGGAGCAATCATTATTATATGAACATTTAAATACCATACGGAAGAAAGATATTATTAATTCCCTGTTCAAGCATTCCTTAACTTGTAATAATGCCATTTGGTGCTTTTTTGTTCTAGAAAAGGTCAAAAATTACCCCAGAGGAGGGCCTTGGGAGAACAAGATTGAAGTCAGGGAAGTATTTTGGCAACTAGTTTTGGAAGCCAATAAAACCCCTGGCTTGAATGAGCATATCTGTATTGTTCCCATACTTAAGATAAAAACAGTTTTCTTTTTTAAGGTTTCACATATATTCTTGTCAGCTACAAGAGCTCTAAGTTTAATAATGGCATTTGAGTGCAATGATTTTTTGATTTTCGACATGTCCATATTTTATATTTTGGTATTATTTTACTGTAGTTTGTTGTATTATTTCAGCAAAGAATTTTTTTTCCTTGAAGTCTTAAAAATTTGTTGTGTATGGTCATTTAGAAAACAATGCCTTTGCAGTCACTGATTGAATATGAATTAGATCTAGCTAATTAATAGGAGGAGCTGAGGAAACAGTTTTCTTCTTTGAGCTATTCACATACTCCTCTTTGGCAACAAGATCTCAACGTTTAATACCGATGCTTGTATTGATTTTTGGATTTTCTACTTTTAATGCTTTGATATTTCTATTACTTGTGGATTTTACATTTATATTTGAATGTGTTGTATTTAAAACGTTGTTTTGCAGCAGTTTTTGTGATGTCTTAAAAGTTTTTGGCTTGGGTCATTTAGGAAACTTTCCTGTTGTATTCCTTGACTGAAAAGGAATTAGATCTATCCATTTAGTGGGCAGGAACTTAGAAATGGTTTTCTTATTTAAGGTATTCACATACATTTCTCATTAGCTGCAATAGCCCTTAAAACTTTTTTATATTAATTTTGGATATTTCCATTACTTGTTGATTTTTCTGTTACATTACAGTTTGTTGTATTTTAAACTATGTTTTACTGCAGAGTATTATCTTCAAGTCTTAAAAATTGTTGGATAGGCTTAGCTAGGAAACTTTACTTTTTCATCCATAGATTGCAAAGGAATTAGATTTAGTTTCTTAGTGGCAGTAGCTGAGAAACGGTTTTCTTATTTATGCTACTCACATATAGTCCTCTTCAGCTACAAGATCTCCAAGTTTAATACTGATATTTGACTTTAATGATTTTTGGATTTTGTACATTTAAGGTTTGAATATTTATATTACTTTTTGATTTTGGTATTATGAAAAGTTTGTTGTATTTTAAACTTTGTTTTACTACAAAATTTCCTTGAAGTCTTAAAAGTTTTTGGGTATGGTCAGTTAGGAAACAATCTCGTTGCCTTCACTGACTGAATATGTGTTAGATCTAGTTAATTAATGGGAGGAGCAGAGAAACAGTTTCTTCTTTGAGGTATTCACATACTCATCCTCAGCAACAAGAGCTCTAAGTTTAATACTGTGTTTGTACTGAGTTTTGGATTTTATACTTTTTTGCTTAAATGTTTTTATTGATTTTACAAAATGAACATAATTTCCTAACTTTACAATATAAAATATAAATTACACAGGTTAGCAGCTACATACAGTCAACAACTACAAAATATAAACAAACTATTTACAATGGTGTCTAGGTTTAAAACATATTATACATTTTCACATTTAAAACTTCATGTCATGAGGTATTACAGTCATCTCTCTCTATGATTCCATTCACTTTCTTCCATGAGGTGTAATAAGATGTTGTTCTTTCTGTTCTCATTCTAGTGGTTCTCATTTCCATTCATGATACAGTCAGTACAATGTTTCTGTGTTCTTTAAATGTAGGCAAAGTCTCACTTTTCAATTTGTAGTAATGGTTTTGCATGCCATAGCCAGTAGTGTCCATAAAAGTGAAAACTTTGTTCTAGCAACACATTGGGGAATGGAAACAATAAACAAAATCAAAGATTCAGCTAAATGGAAATTATCAGTAAAACTATTTGCAAGAAAAATAACTTTGTTCCAAAATGATTTAAGTAAATGACAATCATAAAACATATGCCTCCAATCTGCTGTCAAGTTCCTTTTATATTTCCAACATCCTATGTTTTGTTTAAACATTATTTCCATTTTATGTAGTGTTATAAAGGACCTATGGATACATTTCTATGTGAATAGTTTCAATCCCAAAGAAAGGGATGTTTGCTTTGTGGAGAGAAGTATTAATTTCTTGTCTTTGTCATTTTGCATTTGATTATTTATTGTTTTATAGTAATCCCAAAGATTCTCTGTGTGATATAATTTTGTTTTCTTAATTATTTTATATATGATTGATAAGTAATCTTTTCCATGAACAGCTTGTGTTGTTGAAAAGACCAAAATATAAATGTATGTATATTTTATGTGAATGTCAATTGTATTGTCTCTATTATGTTTAAGATGTACTGTCTAAACTGATTATATTCATGCTATTTTTGTATGATTAATGTAATCAAAGATATAATTCTTTTAATGTTGTCATATATATTTCTGTCTTTTATAAAGCCAGTTTGATCTTCATCTATTAATAATGGAAGTAGTTGATTGATCCTAGCTGCATGTACTGCCATAAACATTTTATAATCAACATTTAGTAAAGATATAGGTCTATAAGATGAACATTCTTTTGCATTTTAATAGGTGATATTATTGCATATTTCCAAGAAGGAGGAATATTTTTCCTTTCCTTTACTAATGTAAACACTTTTAATTGTAATGCCAGAGCTTCTTTGGTTAATAATTTGAACATTTCTGGGATCATATTATCTATGCCAGGTGCTTTGTTTGGCTTTAAATTATTTAATTGGGATTTAAGTTTAGTCATAGTTATTTGTTTGTCTTTTTGTTTTATATGATCATCTGTTAGTTTGGTTTTGATAGGCTTTCTAAAGAAAGACTTTAATATGTTTTGAGGTTCTTTTATTCCCTTTTGGGTATTAACTTTATGAAAGTATAATTTAAATGCTTCTAGTGTCCATTTTGTGCCTGATATTTCATTCTTATATCCGAAATGTATATTTTCTTTATTTGATTAGCATTTATGATCTTTTTGGTTCTATTTCCTATTATTTTCTGATTTATGGGGTTCATCGAATAAGAAACTAGCTTGATCTTCTCTAAATTTATCATTGTCTTATGATATAGCGTCTCTAAATATTTTTTGTTTACGTCATCTAATTCACTTATTAAATTTGTGTTTCCCTTCTGAATGTCTAACTTTAGTAAATTGATTCTTGCTTAGAATTCCAGTCTTTGTCCCATTGCTTTTTCTTGTTTTTCAAAGAGTTATATATATATATATATATATATATATATATATATATATATATATATATATACACACACACACACACACACACACACACACATATATATATATATATATATATATATATATATATATATATATATATATATATCTGACATGTCGTCAGTAAGATTTATGTCTAAAAATATTTGTATCTCTTTAACATTAAATTCCTTAAAATTATTTGTTTGTTATGTATGAAGCAATTCTAGTTACAGTTATTCTTTGTTTTGAATTTATATCTAAATCAAAAGTAATTGCATGATGGTCTGAGAATGAACATGTGACTAGTTTGAATTTATCCAACTTTGTAGTTAGATCTCTTGATACGTACACTCCATCTATTCTTGAATGTGTGCCATGTTGATGAGAGTAATGTGTAAAGAATAATGTATTAGGATCAGCATATTCATTAATGTCTACAATATTAAAAGTTTCTGTAAAATTGGATAGCACCTTAAAAACTGTTTTCTTTCATGTGTTTTTAGCATCAGTGTCCTCATCATTCATTATACTCATGATATGATTATTTCCCCTTTAACGTGGCGTACAGTGCCTTCTACATGCTGCTTTGCTACTTTGACAACTAATCCAGGTATCCAATAAATGTTTACTAGAGTATTTATCTTCCCATTTATGGATATTGTTGCTAAACAGAACATCCCTGTTTTCTCATAATATGTATTTACGTTTTTTGGCATTAAGACTGAGTTTTTCCATAAGACTGCTACTCCTCTCTTCTTTTGTTTATAGTGTGAACTTACTAAAACTGTATAATTATTTGTGTCAATTTTATTTATGTCTTCTTGAATAAGGTGTGTTTCTTGCAAAAAATAATCTGTGCATTAAACATAATCAAATATTTTAAGAGACTTCCCCTTTTACAATTAGTATTCAAACCATTTACATTGATAGAAATACATTTCATAGTTAAATTATTACCACTGAAACTATTAGTTATGTGTATATATTTTAACTAATAAGCACACAGATTTAACTAAAGAGAATTGCTTATTTTCATTTGATGTAGCAAAGTAGTTACAACTCATAAACAGCCAATAAAAAAATTAAACAATAGAACCCTAATGCCAAAAAACAAACTAACCCTCCTATGGGGAAGCAAATCACAGTTTTGAATAGACTAGCCATTCAAGCATACCCTCTAACACCCCTTCCAAGAATCATTTCTCAACCCAATTATCTAAACATTTTGTCTAACAGAAAGAAGCTTTTTATGTCCTATATTCTATTCATATAAGGCATTTTTCATAAAATGTGATTTTAAATCTAAGAATAAACATTTAACATAAGCATATTATTATATTATTCATATTAATTTGATAATAAAATAATACAAGTTACAATTACTTTTTGTGTTTGCTTATAATATATAACACTGGTCCATTAGTCAAACTCCTTTTGATAAGAATGGATTAATATTTGTCCTTCAGTTTAATCTAATCAGAACAACAGATCAGATATATAAATTGAATAACAAGGTTCCATCACTCTAATTAAACCCAGTGAAGCTGCTGTTATTATATTGTGTAGTAGCACAGTCTGCATCACATCAGTCTCTTCATTATATATGATCGAATTACAACAATTTCCTGACTGTTTACATTAAAATCAAATATACTGTGTATCTTTGATAAGTTCGCTAAATTACTTGCTAATAAATCTCTCATTGCTTTTACTCTTATTCAAATTGTACAGTTTTATGTGTTATTAGGTAAATAGCCTTTTAAGAAGCTAAGAAATTCAAACAGCTCATTGTTAACCTTTATCCCAAGTGCTTACATCATGCTTGAGCCTTTTACTTTCCTTTTCAAGCACTTGCATTATTGCCAAGGGATTTCCAGCTTCCAAATATGAATATAATGGAAAAAAAAACAACTTGTGAACAAGAAAACAAGTTTATAGCACATGATCTTGGGTGAAGATGAGAAACAAGTAAGTAAGCAATCTGAATACTTCTCATAAACCTGGAAACATCAGAAATCTGGACAAAGGCCCATAAATATAGGTACAGATATGCACACTGATTAACATAAATGTGCATAGATAATTATATAAACCCACCCACTCCAATGGAATTTTGGGATACCAACTTTGAAATGCAAACTGAAAAGCAAACATATGGTCCCAGACCCTGTAGTAAATGGTAACCATTTTTTTTTTAAATATGTAGCAATGATGTTCACAGGGAAGGGAGAAGATGATGAACCTTAGGATTTTGTTTTTGGTGACTTGCAGTATGTGGGTTTTGTGGTAAAAGTAGGGCATTTAATGGTAGGCAATATTCTAATCTTAGCAAAAGAATATTATAGTTTGCTAGGACCTCCAAAAGTCATTTTCTGTGGCCTACTGATCAATGGTGTAGCTAGAGTTTGTGCTGCCTGGGGATGTCTTTGAGTTTGCCACCCTTCCCCCTCACAAAATCATGGTTGAATGGGGCCCCCGTACACAGCCCTCCCTTTTTTTAATTTCTCCAAATCGTTTGGGTTTCTAATAGCATGATGGGAATGGACCCATTCCTAAATCAAACTACAATTAAAGTTCATGAAATTAGTATTGTTACACTCTTTGATGTCAGCCAAAATTGCTCTTCGCAACACCCACAATGTGCTAATGACTCCTTCTGTAATTCGTATGGAGTAACATGCATTGATAGCATATCTAAACATGACTGTAGACTCTTTTTTTTTTAAGACCTGTTCCTTCTACTACTATTGGAACTATCTGGGTATCTTTCTTCCACATTGCTCTCGTTTCTGCTTGCTAATCTGGATATTTTATGACTTTGTGTCTCTCTGTGTGCACTGAAGTCACTGGGTGTAGCAATTTCAATGATCAATGTTATTATCTTGGACCACTACATCTGGTTTTCTAGCATCTATCTTTTGAACTGTTGGTAATGGATGATCCCATGTGATTTAAACTTCATAATTTTCTATGATGCTTTGTGGCTCATGTTTCCAGTGTTCTTCAGCCAGTTCAGTACCATAATGCTTGCACAATTCCCGGTGCAGCAGTCTTGCCACATTATTATGCCTTTCAGTACACAATCCTTCTGCAATTAGTATGTCACAACCAGCAATAAGGTGTGGAATGCTGGAACTGTTTCCAATTCTGTTTTGCAAAACTTACATTTGTCTGTTTCTCCCACATGTTCAATGGACTTTGTAAACCAATCTGTATGTAGCCCACTATCTTGGGCCACCAATATTAACCTTTCATCTCTTGCTTTAAATTCACCTCTCCTTAACCATTCCTGCATTTGTTCCTGATCAACATGAGGTTCTTCCGGAAGTTTTCTACACTTGCAACTATATGCTTTTTCCACATTTCTTGCCTTCTCATCTGGTCCTTCACCTTATACTATTTCTTTTGTTTTTTGGACATTCAGTTGCTGCCTGATTTTTATCTACTTCTGGTTTGATTTAGTTTCCTGCTTGACGCCGATATGCTTCTTCTGGATTAAGCATAGAAGTCACCTTACATTTATTCTCTTCATGTTTCAAAACTTTCACTAAATTTGGGTCTTGTGAGGTCAGTAGATATGTGTGGAGTACCACAATTGCAGATCTATACGTGTAATCAATTTCAAGGATGTCCATCCCTCCTTTAGAATGGGAAATATATAATCTTGGTATGCACTGATTTTTATAAATCATTTGGTGAGCATCCTTGTTTTCCTATCTAATCTATCCAGTGCCTTTTGGGGCCAGTCAATCACTCCAAAATTGTAGGTTAGGACAGGAGGAGCAAATTGATTTATAGCTTGGATTTTATTCCTAGATGTCAATGCTGTTTTCAGGATTAATTTAAGTCTTCTGAAGTACTCCTTACTAAGTTTTATTTGCATTTGTGCATGTTTTATTGTTGATCCTTCATCAATTCCCAAATGTTTATACGCTCCCTCTTGCTCAAGTTCTTTTATATCCCATTATTGTCCCAAACTGATGTTTTCCTGATGCTGCAGTTTTCCTGCTTTAAAGGTTGCTTTTGCACATTTATCAAGACCAAATGACATTCTTATATCATCTGAAAAAGTTTTGACAACTTGCAGTTGTGCTTTCAGCAGGGGCGACTCATGCTATAGGACTGTGGGACTGCAGCCCCTCCACCTGTAAAATGGGTCCCCCACCTGTAAAATGGATTAAATAAATTCCCCATTCCCCCCACCGTAGAACATATTAAAATAAAAATTCTCGGACTCCGCGCATGCGTGCTTAGTTCCTGACTGCTGTGTTAGGCAGACCAGAACTCCAAGCATGCATGCTCAGGCATTCCAAGCTCCAGACTGCTCTGTTAGGCAGTTCAGATAGGGAAGGCAGGAAACTACACCCTTCCAGCCCAGAGGTCTGTGCGGTGATGACCGCACAAACCGGAAGGTCACCGGACTGCATCTCCCACAGACTGGACCAACAGCAGGAGGCTCCAGCCTCCTCACATCTCACGGGAGACCCAACGGGGTGTGTGGGCCATTATGGAGGACCAATCGGGCTGCAGGATTGCTACGGAGGAGCTGGTCTGAGGACAGGTGATCGCTGCGGAGGACATAGCTGAGTACAGAGACAGGTAGGGTGTTTATGAAGGACAGAGAATCTGGTGTGTGTGTGTGTGTCTGTGTGTGTGTGTGTGTGTGTGTGTGTGTGTGTGTGTGTGTGTGTGTGTGTGTGTGTGTGTGTGTGTGTGTGTGTATATGTGTGTGTGTGTGTGTGTGTGTGTGTTTAATGTCCCAGTTGCTTCATGGTGGTGGGTAGATAATAAGGCTTGAACCCTGTACCTTGAGCCCAAGTGACAAGAGCCTGAATTCCCTTCCCACCACCATTTGTAAAACATTTGCAGATTTTTGCCTCATATTTGTTTTGTTCCACATAAAATCTGTGGTTTCTGTATTTTTGTTACTTTACTTAACACAGCCAGTAGTACAGTGGTAGCAGTGTTGTCTGACAGCTATGGGTTGTCTGGTTTGATTCTTGGCTGGGGTGCCTTCTGTGTGGAGTCTGCATGTCCTCCCTGTGTTTGTGTGGGTTTGCTCTGGTGTCCTCAGTGGGTATTTGTCCCTATTTGTTGGACTGTATTCCCCCATTATTGGCTTTGTCCAGTTTTTTTGTGCCAATGTTGAGAGCTATGGTGATAACTGAACTCACTGAAAATATTTGGGGGCTGTATTCCCCCATTATTGGCTTTGTTCAGGTGTTTTGTGCTATGATGTTGACAGCTATGGTGAGAACTGAATTCACTAAATGGTAGCCATTTAAGTTTCAGTCTCCCTTTCTTTCATAAAAAATAGACGCTATGTTTCCCTGGCTGTTTTGCACAGGGTCCTGGGTTCACTACTTGGCAGTGAAATGTATGGTGGTAACACAGCATTTTATTCTAGCAACTTTCCAACATTATACAAGCAATGCTTAAAATGTGTCCCTGGTTTTTGGGCTTTTGTCCCCCCCCCCAAATACATTTTGGCTTTTTCCATATTTCTTGTGCTGCAAAGTTCAGAGATACAGCTGAGTGTCGAATAGATTTTACAAGGAGCTGAGAGCTGCAGGGGAACAAAAGTTTAGTGCTGCTTATGCCGAGTCTGCTTGCATTGTAAACAGCACAACAGATAGTGTACTTGCTTTTTGATGCAGAAGGCTGTGGGTTCTACTCCCACAGTAGGTAGATCCATTGCTGATACTGTACTCTGTTGTAAAGGGGATGGATGCTGCAGTCCTCTTTGGCGAAGATACCTAGTAACTATGAACCTGTTATCAGTTTGCCATCCATTCTCTGTTGTGATATAGGTTCATAGGTTCATAGGTTGGTACTGGGCTATCTGCCCGAAGGCATACATTAGCCCAGCCACGTTGTGTGGTATTCACCACCCCTTTAGTAGTTCCCTAGACCCTTGTACTAGCAGCTAGTACCCTTGGCCCCTATCTAGTAGTGCTGTTGGTGTGATCCCGGGTGTGAGCTTTCTGTTACCCATCCACTCATCAAGGTTCCTCTTGAAGAGTGATAGTGAGGGGCTATGTCTTATGTAGATCGGGACCCTGTTCCATAGTAAAGGAAGTCTCTGCGAAAGGAATCTATCCCTCCAGCATGTTCTATTCATTGTTGTGTTGAGGTTTATATCCCTAGAGCGTGTAGCTCGAGTAGATTTGGTTTTGCTAAGATGGAGCATGTTCAACAATTCTGGGTTGGACATGGCTCTGTACATTAGACAGAGATCGCCTCTGAGAAAGCGGTATGCAGCAGAGAACAGTCTTAGCTTTTTCAATCGTGCTGCATAGGGCAACTGTTTGAGGCCAGTAATCCTCTTGGTTAGGTACCTTTGTGGTCTCTCCAGCTGCTGGAGATGTCTAGCCAGGTACATTCCAATTGGTGCATTGTACTCAATAATGGGTCTGATGAGGGAAGAGTAGAGGGGCAGCATTACATCCTTAGATCTTGATGCGAACCCTTTCGTGATCAGATGGGTCACATAGAAGGATTTTCTAACCACTTTGGCAACATGGTTATCAAAGGAAAGCTGACTATCTACTTGGTCCCTAGATCCCTTATTTGTTCTTCAGATTTCAGGGGATTACCTCCTATGTTGTAGTTTGTGGGTACTCTGTTTTTTCCAAAGGGGATTACTATGCATTTTTTTGCATTTAGCTTGAGACCATGGCTTTGACACCATGCATCAGTCTCATTTAGGCCCTTCTGGAGGATCTCCATGTCAGCCGGAGACTCTATTATAGCACCCAGTTTGCATTCGTCCGCAAACGTAGTCAGCCACAGCCCTTCTGTGCTTGCCTGCACTTCTGAGAAGTATATGCCAAACAGGAGGGGCCCCAGGACAGAGCCCTGAGGCACACCACTCATTACTGGTCTGGATTTGGACATAGATCCCGCTACTCTTACTTTATGGGATCTGTCTGAGAGCCAGTTTGTGATCCATCTTGTGACGTATGGGTTTATGCCCAGGCTGGTGAGCTTATCAATAATACCTGAATGGGGAATGGTGTCAAATGCTTTAGCAAGGTCAAGGTAAGCCGTGTGTACCTCCTTTCCCTTATCTATAGCCTGAGTAACTGTCTCAAAGAAATCCACCAGGTTCAGGAGGCATGATCTGCCCTTGACGAAGCCAAACTGTGTGGGGTCCAGCGACTGGAGGTTCCCAATCTCTCCATTTATGAGTTCCATAATGATTCGCTCCATAGCCTTACAGATCAGACTGGTCAGGCTTATTGGTCAGTAGTTCCCAGGGTCAGTTGTGGCCCCACCCTTGTGTAGCGGGACCACCATTGCCGTGCGCCATTCTATGGGCACATATCCTGTGGAGAGGCTGAGACTGAACAGGGTATTAAGATGCGGGGTTAATTCCTTTTGGAGCTTGTGTATGATACAGCCTGGGACACCATCTGGTCCCATGGAGGCAGTATTTTTAGCTTTAAATAGAGCCTTGTTAACCAATGTATCGGTAATATTTGGACTTACACAATCCCCTATAATGGTAATAGGCCCTGTAGGTGGTGGTGGTGGGGGGGGGGATTTGCACTGAACCTGTCAGCCAAGATGTTGGCAATGTCAGAAGGGTCAGTGTATTTTGTTCCATTTTGTACTAGCTCAGAACAGACCTGAGCGTTGCCATTTATGTTTTTGACGTAGCCATAGAAGGCCTTATGGTTATCCTTGGCAACTTTCTTTTCTATTACTAGCATTATCATTTTTTTAATGCAACATAGGCAATTTATTCCTCAAGGACAACAGGCACTTTATTTGTAGATGAAACAATGACATATAAAGTTGTTTGCTAGCAGTAACCTCTTCATTAGTTAACAGATTTCTTTAATGTGGAATTATTTAGATGACTTTTACTTCTTCAGAGATCATGCATATTTACTGATACTGGTGGAGTGTAGAAGTTTGAGCAGACTTTTATGATGGAAATGTTCTGAATTGGGCAGTTTTGTCATTATTGGTGCATGCATTTTGTTTCATTGTTTACTGGAAAAATGTTCAAAACAATAAATTTAAAATGCCCTCTAACAACTGTACTGCATTGTACAAGGAATATAATTTAATACAGTCAGGAAGGTGTATCAAAGAGCATGTGTATGTTTTGTGTTCAAGGGGCCTATGATTTGAAAACAGCCCAAAATTAATCTTTATCTGCCACTGGCAAAATGTATTTTCTTTGAATGTAGGTTTCAATACTGTTTCAATGAATGTGAGTTTTAAGGGCAGAGAAGTTTTAATGCTAAGTCTATTTTCATTGTGAGACTGCATTGATTTGTTTAGCGGATTAGTTTATGCTGTAAAATATAAAATAAAGCTAAGCTTTCAAATGAAATCCATATCATCGGAGAAGTAAAGCAGTATGCACATTACAATGTTTATGGCAAATGGGGTGAAATAACCAAGGAATGGGACATTGGAATGGCTGCAGGGGGGACGCTCCATTCAACCATGATTTTGTGAGGGGGGAGGGGCAGCAAACACAGACAGCCCCAGCTGAACTATACTTCTCAACTGTCCAGAATTTTGCAGAATTAATTGATTTTTGCTTCTTATTTTTGGTTTGTTCCTCATAAAATTTGTGGTTTTCTGCCAAATCATTTAGGAATGAAGTCACTAAATAATGACAGACATTGAGCTTCAGACGTCATAACCTTCAGAAAAATGCATGCTAAAGCAAGACCTGTTATTCTATCAACTGTCTTTTTAGTACTGTTTGTATGTTACCCCAATATATTTGGCCTTATCCAGATTTTCTGCATTAAGAGGTTGAGAGGTACGTGCAAATAAATCACTTTATTGAATTAGGATTATCCAAACCTCTCAACTGTCTCCAATTTTGGCTCACAATGTTGCTCTCCCCTAATAATCCCTCCTCAAAATGGTAATTTTGGAAGAAAATGTGTAGAGTTTACAATTATAAATAACTGTAATGATCAGAGTTATAGATTACTTTTATTTCAGAAATGCATGTAGATGCTCTTATTTTGTCAGCTGCTCAAGTTAACAGTACTAATTTTAAAAAGGTGTCCCTTCTTTGACAGGTTCCCAGCTGTATTGCGTGGCAATTTTATATTTTTGCATAACATATTTGGTCTGTTTTTCATAAAATTGTGGTTTTCTGATAAATTAGTAGCAAATCATTAAAGACTGAAGTTAGAAAATAATGGCAGACATTTGAGTTTCAAATTTCATACCTTCAAAAATTCATACTAATGCAAGATCTACTACTATTCTATTATCTTTCTAAGTTTATAAGAGCAATATTTAAACATTGTCTTTATTTTTGGGCCTGTGTCCCACTTCTATGTATGGCTTTGTCCAGATTTCTTGCTCTGAGGTTGAGATGTATGAGTGTGAGAGCCACCACCGTCAGCCAGAGACATTTCAAACTGTGACCTACTTGTTGCACCCCACTCCCCCATGTAGTGGCTCTGGATGTGTCCAAGCAAGGCAAGGAGCAGTTATGCAGTGTAAGTGTGCAGAGTATTTCCCCATCCATGGTATACACAAGTACTACAGTGGTTTTTCATCTGTCCTTGATTTTGTAGAATGTTCTGGTTTTCTGTCATATTTTTATACTGTGGATTTATGCTTCTTATTATTCAGAAAATGCATGCTGTTGCAGTGCCCTGTTGCTCTGTATTAAAGTAGCAATGATTTAATGACCATCAAGTAAGCTTGTCGGAGATGGTAAGATACAAGTAAGCTTTAATAAGCATACTGTTAAAGAATTACCAACATTGAAAACCCTTTCATTGTTCTCATGCAGAGAATATTTACATAACTAGATAATGTATAAGCCTTAGGTATTGAAATGCATATGACAGTAATTGTAATAAAGGACATGATTACAGTATTTTCAGAAGCTAATTCCATTTGTTGGAGACTTGCAGTTATCTTTGCAGACTTTACCTGTAAACTAAACAATGCCAATCTATCATGTGTGGTCCATAACTTGTGCAGTAATCCTTTAAGTAATCTATCTTGAGATTGTTCACTGTTCATTTTTTACTTTGATCATGTGTTCTCCATGAAACAAGTAGATAGTTGTTATCAGGCAACAGGTCTTTTTTGTATAAGAAACATTTTTACAAGTGGGGGTATCACAGAGATTGCTACTTTCAGCATGTTACTTGTTAATTTTATAAAGCTGAATATAAATTATAATTAGAACTGCAGTGCAAGGAGAAGTGGTTTGAGCTGAGTGCTGCTTGTTTTTTTTTATACTTGATTTTGGCTGGCATTCCAGTAATGTATTTAAAAAGCTATTTATTTTTTAATGCCTCACAACCTTTGTGTTTCCATCTAGATATTAAGTAAGTTGTCATGTAGCCAATGCATTGAAATATTTTTTTCTTCTACACTTCATTTTGTCTTGATTGGACTCTTGTAATGACAGTTTGGCTCCCAGGGCAGTGTATTTAATTAAAGTTCCAGTTGTTGTGGTTTTGAGCATTGCTCCACCCCTTTCTAGTTGGTCACACACCTTCCCATTGGCCCTACCCATTTAGCTGTCTCCTGCAGCCCCCCCTGTAATTTGAAGTCACCACCTGCTACTGGATTTCAGTTCCTTATCTGATGAGCTATACAGTTTCAAATCATCGACAAATAGAAGATGAGAAGTCTTTGCACTTTGTTTTCTAGGAGCCAAATTATAGCCATGACCTAAGTTGTTATGTAGACAGCTTAATGGGTTAAGGGTAAGGCAGAATAGAAGTGGTGACAGAGAGTCACCATGGAATATCCCCCTTTGAATTTTTATCCCTGGAATAATAAGTTGTCCTTTATCATGGCTTAATTGCAAAGTGGTCTGCCATTGTTTCATGGTCACCGTAATGTAGCCGATCAGTGTAGGATGTATCTTATACATTTTTAAGCACTCTTTTATTCCTGAATGTGGGATACTATCAAATACTTTTTTGTAGTCAATCCATGCTATACTTAGATTCTTCCCCTTTTTACAGTTTTCCACTATGACTTTATTTAGCAGCAAATTATTCTTTATTCCATATGACTTTCTTTTATTGCCCTTTTGTTCTACTGCCATAATTGAGTTTTCTTTTAAATGACTATAAACTCTGTTGGCATCAATTCCAGTGTATAGTTTATACATCGTCGGAAGACAAGTTATGGATCTATAATTCTAAGGGTAGCTTGCAGGTTCACTCTTAAGGAGGAGCATTTTTTTTCCTATTGTTAGCCAGGTTGATATCTGTCTGGGGTGTGCATATAAATAATTCTTACTCATGACTTAATCTTCATTCAAAGATGTTAATACTTTTAACCAGAAGTTAGGTACTGCATTTGGGCCTGAGGTTTTCCATTTCGAGGCTTTTCTTAACTTTGTTTCAATCTCTCTGGTTGTTACTTCATCCCATTTCATATCCTGGACATTTAAACTTCTTATACTTTCTTTTACTTCTTCTATCCAATTAGCACCTTTAATATGCTCCACAGGATCTTCATAGATACTTCTCCAAAATGTATCTATTTCTTCTTTTTTTGGTGGTCTTTCAATTCCTTTTAACTTATTTCCCAATTCTCTATAAAACTTTTTTGGTCATCAATAAATTGGTTATTTTATACTTTTCCTTAATATTTGTCTATGTATCTTCTAAGTTTTTCTGTCTGTGGTGAGATTTTTAGTTTGTTATTTGTGATAGTGCATGATAGATCCTATTCGGTTCTAATACTGCGCATTGCTTTTATAACATCTATCTTTCTGAGTATTTTTGTTGATATGTTCCCTCTTCTATATTTTTCTAATAGTGACACTTCTTGCCTTAGTTGCTTTATAGTTTTCTCAAGTCAATACTTCCATGATGGTATTTGATTTCTCCCCTTCCTTTCCCTTGCTACCCTGTGTTCCTGTGGTAGAACTTTATCAGTTATTAATTCAGCTGGACAGTAATATATCCTGTTTACTTCTGTTATATCACATGACTCTCTATGGACAGTCCTAATTACTGTGCTCATTTGTTTTATCAAACTTCTAACTTTTTGGGTTTTATTGACCTTCTGCAGGCTATTTCTTTCATTAATCTTAATATGTCTATCAATCTCTATTAAGTCAATCAACTCTTTTCTTAGCTCGGTTTCCTCTAGACTGAGGGCACATTTTTTGTTTTCCATTCCCTATGGGCATTCTATAGAAAGTTCTATTGCATCTTCCTGTGGCATATTCTCTTCAGTTTCATCCTGTGCCATCCATTGCTCTGTCATATGAGAACTCACTGACCTATCACTTCTCGACATTAACTGTGTCAGAGTTTCCCCATTTTCCTGTTCCTTCCCTTGCTGTCCAGCTTCAAGCATGTTTATACTGTTTTTTTTTGGAAAGATACAAAATATCTTCATATGGCACTTGACCAATTGCTTCCCATTCCACTGGTTTCCTCTGTTCTGTTGTGGTGCTTTCTGAATTAGATTTACTACACAGAGTCCTTCACTTTGGTGGTAGTTCATGACCTCAGTTTCTATTTCTTTAACTTCTCCATTACCGATCTCCTTTTCTACTTTTCCTCTTTGTCTTCTTATTTTTTGTATTATAAAGTTTTCCATGTCTGGATTCCTTTGCCTGTATTTCTCTTCAAATATCTTTGGTGCTGCTCTTTTTGTATTGATTAGTTTTGCTTTCTCCTTTGCATAGATATTACACCATATTAAATTTATTTTTCTTTCCCATGTCCATATTTCTTACCCTCCCTGGTAGCCATTCAGATCTCCCATTACTTGGCTGTTTTGCATCATTTACCATAAACACTGTAATGTGCATACTGGTTTACTTCTACACTGATTATTTGGATTTCATTTAAAACTTTTATTTTACATTTTATAGCACAAACACTAATAGACATCTGATAAACAAAGCAATACAGTCTCATGAAAATAGACTTAGCATTAAAATGTCTCTGCCATTGAAACTCACATTCATTGAAACTGCATTGAAACCCACATTCAAAGAAAATGCAAAAGTCATCTAAATAATTTCACATTAAAGAGATCTGTAACTAATGAAGAGGTTGCTGCTAGCAAACAACTTTATATTTCATTATTTCATCTACAAGTAAAGTGCCTCTTGCCCTTGAAAATAAATTGCCTATGTTACATTAAAACAGATAAGCTAGTAATATTGCAATAGGGAATGGATGGTAAACTGATAACAGGTTCATAGTTACTAGGTATCTCCACCCACAAAACTCCAGCCCTAAACCAACTACTAAACCCATACTCAGCAAACCGTCCTCTACACTCATCCAAGACCCTGCTCTGTATATCCAAAGCCAACAATACTGCAGGGAAAGCTCTTTTCTCTCATACCATCACTAAGGAATGGAATAACCTCCCCCAAAATATTTCTTCAGCAACATCCATCTCACTGTTCAAAAAATAACTTAAGCCACACCTCTTGCAGTCCTGGCTCTGTCCTTGCATTACATAAGTGCGTTCCTGCTCTCCTCCAATTCTTGCTACCCACCTCTCTTTCACTGCTTACTATGTCTAATACACAGCACTCAGAAACTCTCTTAACAGGGCCTACTATTTGCTATTATTATGTCTTGTGAGATGTCTCTTTGATTGTATCAGTCAATGTGTGTTTTTCTTTTTCCAAATACCAACATCCAGGGACCACAATTTGTAAAGTAAGCCTGCCTGGAACGAACTACAGTATGAAATATCTTTTGGTTGTATATATACCACTGTATAAAATTGTTTGATGTGGAGCTTTTCTCCCCGGGCCTCCACTGTAAATGGACCTAGTTCCAGTTGGGCTTTCCCAGTAAACAAATGTAAAATAAATAAAAATAAAATAAAAAATAAAATCTCCTCCAAGGAGGACATTCTCAGGACTGCAGCATCCACCTCTTTTAAAAGTACAACACAGTATAGTATCAGTAATCCATCTACATACTGTGGGAGTAGAACCCACAGCCTTCTGCATCAAAAGCAAGTATACTACCTGTTGTGTCACTAGCAACACAAACAGACTTGGCATAAGCAGCATTAAACTTCTCTCCCCCTGAAGAACTGTGCAGCAGAAGAAGTCTAGAAAAAGCCAAAATTTATTGGGGGGGAGCACAAAGGCCCAAAACCAGGGACACATTTTAAACATTGCTTGTATAATCTTAGAAAGTTGCTAGAATAAAATGTTTTGTGTTACCATACGTTTCCTGAAAGACAGGAAGACTGAAACTTAAATGATTAACATTATGTAGTGAATTCAGTTCTCACTGATTTGCCAGAGAACCACAGATTTGAAGAGGAACAGACCAAAGTATGAGCCAAACATTTTGTGAAACTTTGGACAGTTGAGAAACTCCTTGAATCATGATTGGTGGTGTGGGTAGAGAATTTAGGCTCTTGCTCTTTGTACCTAACGTACAGCGTTTGAATCTAAGTAACCCTAATTACCAGTTATACCTAACTGGGGCATTTCACACACACACACACACACACACACACACACACACACACACACACACACACACACACACACACACACACACACGCCAGTGCTAAACATTCATTGCAGAGCCCATCTTGTAATAATATTTAAATTGAGCCCTTTAATAATGTTGTCTAAAATGCAAAGGATCTAGCACTTGAGCGAGATGCACACTTGCAGCCAGAGCCCTTAACAAACATTGTCTAAGCTCAATGCAGTGAGAAAAATACCCATCCAAAGAATCACTACACTTGCAGAGCCCATCTTATAATAACATTCACAATGCAGCATGTACAAAAATAAAAGACCAAGTAAACTTGGAGAGCCCGTCTTGTAATAGTCACATTGCAGCGATACATAAAAAAAAAAAGACCAAGCAAACTCAATGCACTGAGAAAAATACTGGTCCAAAGTGTCAGTAACAGTTTTTTTTTTTGCCTGAACTTGGAGCCAGGGAAAGACTGCCTGAATAAAACCTGCGGACCAGTACATTTAAATTAAGTAGTAATGGCTCGACAACTGTCTGCCTTGTGCTGACGTCATCATGCATGCCCTGTACGTGAGGACATCAGGAACAGTCCAGAAAAAAAAAAAACAGGAAATTTGGAAATTAAAGGGACCACTCAGGAATTCGTCGCACCCCAATATTTTGCCCTCAAATCTGGTATTTACCAAGGAATTTGGTACGGTTGAGAGGTATGGTGCTATTAAACATGCCCTGTGCTCGAGGAGTGCTTGAGAGCTTTCCTTCCTTCAAAATGTCTGTTTGTAAAGTCCAAACATGTCTCTGTAGTTAGAATTAAGTTTATATTTACCTGTTTTATTTTAACTGTAATGAGCCTTGTTCATTCCATATGAAAAAGAAAGAAAACACATTTCTTTTCCTGTTTACGCATGCACTAATCATTAAATCAGTTAAGGCATGAAACATTCATAGATAAACATTAATAAAACATACATGTGTCTTCTGTTTCTTAAAGTTTAGAACTTCAGATATCTGTATTTAAACTGTATGTTCAAATGATGTTTGGAACAGACAAAGTTGTCATGGGACATCTTTAGTGGGGGTAGATGAGTAGGTAAGGGAAGGTTGGGGTTGGAAAGGTTGGACAGGCAAGGTAAGCTGTAGATGTAGGTAGAGCAAGGAAAGGTTAATTTCTGGAGGAGTGGAGGGAGGAATTGAAATAAGCAAGGGATGGGACTTAGGATATTTTGAGTATTAGTAGCTGGTTAGAGAGCACATTTTGGTGTGATCTTGTTAAGTGCAGGATTATGTCCGAGATGACCTGAGGTAGGTCTTGGGTGACTAGCAGTGAAGGAAGAATTGAGTAAAATTCCTTTTTCTTGTTTTTTTTTTTTATTGTGGTTGTGGGTTTCGGGGGCAGGTGGCTATTTGGTAGAGATTTACTGGGTCAATGTGTGGTTAATAGCTTAGCCAAAAGCAGAGTTGTTTTTATATTTATTTATTTATTTTTATGTTGGGCAATCAGCTTGTCCATAGTCGGTATCTTTCATCCTGTGAAGAGAAGCATATTCAGAGTGTGTAGAAGGCCAAAGGTCATAACAGGGACAAGGGAGACAAACCTATTGTCTCCCATTTGTAGTAATGGATGTGAGTTTGCTCTTCAGGGTTAATGGTGTTGCTGCAGGAGATATTGCGGTGGTTAGTTTCTTCTCTCTGTTTGTTGTGCTGAGAAGGATTGTGGAGGTGGCATAGGGAGTCTTGGTATCGGTGTTTGGTTGCAGCCAACTTGGTGATGGTAATTTTGCAGGCTGTAAGACACCTGAATTTAATGGCTACTTCTGCAACTGCGCGGTACGTGGGGTAGTGGTTGGGGGAAGGGCGGGATGTTCCTTAGAGCATATAAAAAAAAAACCGAAACAAAGGATTTCAGCCACATGGTCATGAAGGTTTTTCTTGCAGGATCAGCAGTAACATCCTTCTTGCATACTTCACAATCGTGCAAATTTAAGGGTAGAAGCTTTCTTAAAGGAGCTCGCAATGGCCAGAGTTTCCTTTTGTTTTTTGGTTCAGTTCTCTTAAGTCTGGTTTCTGAGAAAGTAGGGGCAGTGAATTGAAGATGGAAGTTAGAACAGAATGACAGACACTTGAGTTGTGGACTAGATACTCTTTGTGGGTGGACATTGAGTTTAAGCTAGTGCAAAACCTGTTAGGCTACCAACATTCTAAGCCAGTCATTGTAAGAGTTGGAAATTGTCCCTAACTGTCAGGTGGGGTTGGTCGTTGTCCCACCTTTATGTGTGCCTTTGTCTAGATTTCTTGATCTAAGAGGTTGGAAAGTATGCCTTCTGGTGATTCTTGGACACTCTAGTGACAGTAGCTGCAGGCAGTGGGAACAAGCAGAGGAATGTGTGCTGCTGAGAGAAGAAGAGATAGAGGGAAGACAATGAAAGGGAAAAGGGAGGAGAGTAGATGGCAAAGAGGAAAAAAAAATTGAGGCAGGAACCTGGACATTCTACAAAAGTTGCACACGGAGCTGTACAGTTCAAGGTCAGGCTAAGGGGGATTTAGATGGGTCTGGGTTATTACCATTCAGTGTGTGTGATTGTGTGTGGGTGGGTGTGTATGTGTTTGTGTGTGTGTGTGTGTGTGTGTGTGCTTTTTTTTTTTAATGTCTGCTTATATTGTTTTTGTCTCATTGCAGGTATCACTGACTCGGGCAATGACATGGCTGATGTCTAGGCATTGAGGCAGAGGTGAGCAGACATTGTGGCTAAGGTGAAGAACCCTCCTCTAGAGATACCAAGCAGTGAGACTCTGGTGGCAAAAGCACAGGGCCAATCCACTCATAAGAGATGACAACCATCAAAGGGCAAGCAGGCAGCCAGAGGCAGAAGAATGCGTCAGTCTCAGTCCAGAAAGGTAGTGGCAGTAGAGGTCTCGATGGTGGACTCAGCACTTGCTGCTCCTACAGGTAATGCTCTTATAGTTAATGCTGAGGGGGTGGATGGGTCAGTAGGTTTGGTGGGCAGGGAGCGAGGGAGCCATACATTGGCTTGCAGAGTTTAGCAGGAGAGGGACATGGGTTTAGGCAGTAGAGTTCAGGTTTGGACAGCCCAGACATGGTTTGTAGTTTGTTGTTGCTAGAGGAACAGGCCGATCCTTGCTTGGAGGAGGTGTGGTCAGATTTTGGAATGCGACCAGGTGATTGGTTGGCTACACAGGAGCTGGAGCAGGGGAGTGCAGCAGCCTTCCTGACTCCACACATACCCTCTTCAGTAAAACAGAAGATTTGGAAAGGGGAGTATGTTGACATTTTTGATTTAATTGACACAGATGGCATCCAACATTTGTTGAAAGCTGAGACAGAGAATGGTATTGACCTCTTGGCAGCCTTAGCAGTCCTGGGTTGAAGATGGGTAGGAAAAATGTGGCCGAGAACATGGGAGAATTGGGTGTTAGGATTTGTTTACTGTATGGCAGTATGGTTGGAGAAGGATAGTGCTTTGGCCCTTCCACTCTTGGCTTACTTTTTGACAATGGCTACAGGCTGGCAGTGCTTGGCTGTGGTATGATCAGAGATTTTGCAAGAGGAAGGTGGTTGATTGGTCCATGCAATGGGAGGTGAGACACCCAGACATATGGCTGACTACTATGATGGACAGCTTCAGTGTGGGCGTCAAAGGGAATAAGATAGGGGAAGGAGGTGTTATGGTATGTTGGGCCTTCAATGTGGAAAGATATTCATGGGCAGCATGTAGATTCTTCCATCCTTGCTCAAAGTGTGTAGGCATCTACCGAGTGGTGTAGTGTCATAGGCGCAAGCCTAATTCAGCAGGGCAAGCATCATCTTCTTCTGGTCAGAGCGGGTTAGTGGCATCATCTCAGGGGTTACAAGGGGTGTGTGGTAGGGGTACTTTGCATGGCCAGGGGAGGGGGCATTTTGATGGGCAAGAGGATGACTTGGGGACAAATTATCTTATTAAGTTGCATGTCTTGCGGGACATGCATCAGCAGTACCTGCAGGCAGTAGTGGCTCAGGAATTGATTGATGTTTTTTTTGAGGGATTTTCTGTTAAGTCTAAGTTGGTGGGTGATGGAACAGTTGGGAAAAATTTGAGGTCAGTGCTGGGGAGAGAGTATATTTTTAAGGCTTTGGTGGAGAAAAAGCACCAGGCAGGCCAGTTATTGGCCCCGGGTGATAGCCCCCACATTCAGCAGTTTTAAGGTTTTGCCATTAGAGTTGGTACTTAAAAAGAAGTCAAGGGAATTTTGGCTGATTCACCATTTGTCTCACCCAGTGTAGAATTCTGTCAATGACTTTATTTTGGTGGTGGAGGCTAAGGTGAGTTATGCATCATTGGATGATGCAGTATGAGTCATTATATGGTTTAAAGATCCATGGTTGTTTCATGTGGACATTGAATCCTCTTTTCATCTTCTGCCAGTTCAGAAGGAGGATTGGCTCTTGTTGGGCATGGTGGTGGGAGATAGGTTTTACTTTGACAGGACCATGATGATGGGTTGTTCTGTAGCCTGTTCCACTTTTGAAACGTTTAGCACAGCTCTACATTGGATCTGGCAGGAGCAGGTGGATAGTCATTACTTGGATGACTTTTTATTGGTAGGTGAGGGGTGTGAAGGAGCTGCGGTAGCTATGTGTGAATTTCTGGGAATCTGTGAGGAACTGGGGGAGCCATTGACCACCCAGAAACTGAAGGGTTCAGCAAAGGCATTAGATTTTCTGGTATTGCTCTTGGATGTGGAACATGGATTGTTTTTTTGCCTGGGGAGAAGGTAACTAGATTAAAAGAGAAGATAGTTTGGATGAAGGCAAAGGACAAGGTACAGGTGAAGGATGTTATGGAATTCTTAAGGCTCCTGAATTTTGCCTGTCAGGCTGTTCACCTGGGGCATACATTTTGTAGGTCTGTGGCCCTTTTGTTGAAGGGGGAAAAGTAAGCATTATTGAATGAGAACTGGCAAACTGACTTGTGAAGATTTAACTTTGTGGTTGGTGTTTCTAGAGCAGTTTAATAGTGTCACCTTTTGGCATTTTGATTGGGTAGGGCAATGGGACTTACAGTTGTTCACTGACATGGCAGGTGGCATTGGTATGGTTTTTTTTAGGGGGTAAGTGGTTTGCGCATCCATAGCCAGTTGAATGGCAGGATGAATGGAAGCAGGATGTTGCTTTCTTAGAATTAATGCTGATTTGGGTGGCATCTGTAGTATGGCAAGAATGGTTGAGGGGCAGGAGAGTAGTTTTTAATTCTGACAGTATTGCAGTGGTGTGGGTTTCACAGGTTAAGATGGCTAAGTTCGAGCGCTTATTGTTGGTGTTGTGTAAGTTAGTTTTACAGAGTTTGTTGATTAATTTTTCCTTTGCAGGTATGCATGTTGCAGGTGTTAGGAATGGGATTTTTGACAGCTTGTTAGCTTTCAGTTTTTCTGGTTCCTGCAGTTGGCACTGATGGCAGCAGAGGAGCCAGTGGTGGTGCCAGATGAGGTGTGGCGAATTGGGTTGCAGTGATCAGGAGGTTTGTGGAACATTCGTTGGTAGTGTCCACCAGGAAGGCATATGGTAGGTGTGATTTTGATAGCTCTGTTTTGCATTTACCAGAGGGAAAAGGTGTTTGGTAGGAAGAGTTGTTGCAATACTTGGGCCAGGGCACAGGGTAAGGTGGTAAAATTGGTTAAGGAGGACTTGGCAGCAATCAGTGTATTTGCTCATGTGGCAAGGCTGCGAGATATCACTAAATCCTGGACAGTGGGGTGGGTGTTGAAGGGATGAGGTAGAGAGGATGGTCTGCACAGGAATAAGAGTTGTCTGGTGACTAGGTAGGTTTTGTGGGTCTTGTTGCAGGGCTTAGCTATGGTAAGCTGGGAATCAGTGGATTACACTGTGTGGGTGATGTTGAGTGTATGTATGTATGTACTTTGGGGCTTTTAGGGTGGCAGAATTGTTGGGGCCATTGGTTTAGGAGGACTTTATGTTACTGCCTGGAGCAGTTCACATTTGGTTAAGGACATTTAAGATGGATCAGGTTGGCCGGGGTGCACAAATAGTTTTAATGAAGAACAGGTCAGAACAGATATATCCTCTGGGGTCAGGAAGGAAATTGCTAGTGTCCCATAATGGGAGCCCACAGAATTTGGTTTTCCAGTCAAAAGGGGGTAAGGTGATAATGGGGGGACAGTTGATTTTGGTGATGAGAAGGGCATTCTGTAGTATGGGTTTTGATGGAGAAAAATGTTCTACTCATTCTTTTAAGATGGGTAGAACTTCAGATTTAGCAAGAGAGGGTAGCTCATTTGAGGTCATTAACAGGGTGGGGCAATGGTCTTCTAATGCCTTTTTGACATATTAGATAGGGAATGGCGTTTGTGTTTCTAATTTAATTAATTTTTTTTAAGCAAGAGGATTGTCATCATAGACCACTCTTATGTTTACTGGGTAGCAAGGAGGGCTGCTATTAGGAGTAATGTTTCTGAGTTGGGTTTGCACTGGTTCAGGTGGAGACTCACATGGCACAGCACTAGAGGACTCAGGTGGAACCTGCTATTGCAGGTATTTACAGCAATACAAGCTCAAGTGGAGATTCCTTGGATCTTGTTGGTGCACTTGACAGGTAATGATTTGGGTCTAACATCAAAGTGTCAGTTGGTTTACTAGATAAAGGAGGATCTGCTTGCATTAAGAGAGTTGTACCCAAGTGCGTGCTTAATGTGGTCAGAGATAATAGCCTGTTTGTCCTGGAGGAATGCTAGAAAGTTCTTGGCAGTGGAACAGGGATGGAAGTTTGTGAATTTTAGGTTGGCGAGGCAGTTGGGGGTGATGGGAGTGCAGACCATTGGGCATAAGGAGTTTGCTGACAGGGATCCTATGTGGTTCTGAGATGATGGGGTGCACCTCAGTGATTTTGATTTAGATTTGTTTAATTTGAATTTGGGATTGCTTTTGGAGGAATTCATTAAAGGTTAGTGTTAGTGAGTTGGAACAGCCTGGGGCAGGCTTATCATCTTCTGTTCCCTCTGTGGTGTGAATTTTGGAGTAAGGAAGCCTGGAGTAGTGAAAGTGAGTGGCTGAATGCTGCTTGAACCTGGTGGTTTGGAGAGAAGTGAAGATTTGGGATGAAGGTGAGCAGTTGGATGCTGCCTGATATGTAAGAATAAGTGAGCAGCTGGACGATACTGCTTATTCAGGAAGGGTGAGCGGTGGTATGCTGCCCTGATGGATAGTCAAGTGATGTTTTGATGATATATAAAGAAAATGATTTTATGAATAATGAAGTTATGATGCAATTATTTTTCTATGTTTGACTCAATAAAGATCATCAAAGGTCCTTGGTGTTTTGTCTGTTTATTAAAGTGGAACATGACAAATGATGTTTGGAGCAGACAGATTTGTCATGGGAAATCATTAGCGGGAGGTAGATGAGTAGGTAAGGGAAGGGTGGGGTTGGAAGGGTTGGACAGGCAAGACAAGCTGTATAAATGTAGGTAGAGGAAAGGAAGGGTTAATTTCTGGAGGGATGGTGGGAGGAAGTGAAATAAGCAAGGGGTAGGACTTAGGGTATTTTGAGTATTAGGAGCCAGTTAGGGAGCACATTTTGGTGTGATCTTCTTACCCAGCTGGCCCTCCCATGTTTCTTGAGTTATTATGATGGTTTTAGTTGGGAGGAGTGAGTGGGCGGAGAAGAGGGGCAGGCTTGTCCCTATTCTGTTACTGCTCTGATGTGCATTTTGGAGTAAGAAAACCTGGAGTGGTGAAAGTGAGTGGTTGAATGCTGCTTGCACCTGGTTGTTTGGATGGAAGTGGAGATTTGGGATAAGGTTGAGTGGTTGGATGCTGCCTGATGTGTAAGAATAAGTGAGTGAGTGGAGGAGGATGCTTATTCAGGAAGGGTGAGCAGTGGTACATTGCCCTGATGGATGGTCAATTGATGTTTTGAGGTTATGCAAAGAAATTAAGTTATGAATAATAAAGTTATGATGCAATTGTTGTATATGTTTGACTGAATAAAGGACGTCAAAGGTCTTTTGGTGGTTTGTCTGTTTATTAAAGTGGAACATGACAAATAAACATTTAAATGTTCATTTAAGTGCCTTTTTGAGCTGTAAATAACTCTATATGTCTGCACTACACAGAAAAACATGAAGTATGATGCGTAACTAAAAGTTTTAATTTTCTTTAAGCTTCTTTTTTCCCCTTTTTTTTTTAAAGTAAAAGTAACTTGTCTGAGATTATGATACTAAAACAGTCTAACAAAATGTATAAGCAGATAACGCAGTGTTTTGTTTCATATATTATGTTATTGTTATTTAAAATACTTTGAGAGATATTAATTTTATGCAGATTTGTTCAAACATTACTAAGCTAAGTTAGTGCCTAGAAAGTTAATAAACAGCAATAAAATGTTTTTACATTTTTTTTTCCTTTTGAGATTGTAGTCATTTAGTTAAAAAGCATTATTTTTTTGTACATTTTAGGGAACTTAGTACATTTGCCATCTGAATAAAGTATGGCTCCCTTTAGATACTTTATGTGTGTTATAAAAGGAACAATATGTAAAATAATTATTTAAAAGTTACTTGTCATTTAATCTCTTCTTCTTTTTGTCTGCTTTTTTACATTCATTCCTTTCTGCTTGACGTTTTAGGGTAAAACCAGTCCAATCCATTTCTTCTGTTTGATTTAAAGTTTTGTTAGATGTTAAAAAAGATAGAGCTGCATCCAGGGTGTCAAAAGGCTTTGCTCCATTCGAGAAAAATATTTTGAGTCTCACAGGAAACAATAAATGAACCTTGAATTGTCTCTTCTTCAATTTTTTATTGAAGGTAATCATTCCTTTCTTTTAGAGTTTATCTCCAATGAATAATTATTGTCCAATATTATTATATTATCTTGGTATTTGACAGGAGAGTTTGACCACACAGTTTTTACCACCAGTTCCTTATCCTGAGAAGATATAAATCTTACTATTATTGATCTTGGATTTTTATTTGCTTTGCTGGAAGATGAAGGAACTGCCAGTGACATATAGGGACTTTCGATTCCTTAAGAAAAAGACTCAGGTAAATTCAGAACATTTGGAAGCCAGGATGTGAGAAAACTTACCATATTGTCTCCTTCAATCTTTTCCAGTAGTCCATAAATAAGCAGGTTGTTTGTCCTTGACCTATTTTCTAGGTCATCAAGTATTTTGTTTTGAGAGAGACTCAAGCTGATGTCATTGTCCGTGAGTCTGCCTTTCATGTCATTTAATGTTTCTTCTATGTCAGCAATCTGAGTCTTATGTTGCATTATTAATTCTTGTAACTGCTCCATTTGTTTTATACATTTTTCTTTAAAAGAGTATTTTTTTTCCATTTTGTGAAACTTCAAAGATAAATCCTGCATGGCAGATAATAAAGTTTATAGTTCCCTCTTCATTGTCTGGTCCTGTGAAGTGTTCTTTTGATAACTCATACTGTGAAGAAATTTGAGCCCTTTCTGCTTGAATTATGACAGCAAAATCATAGAATATAAACAAAAAAATCCAATGTGGACTTCCAAAGATTGTATTAGAAGTTACTGGTTAAGTTTAAGAAGTTTAGGAGTCTCATTTTAAAAAAAATTCTGTAAGAAATATGGCTTAGTTAGATAAGAGAGCTGAGAAAAGAGCTGTCAACCTGTCAGCGTTCTGGCTACTTCCCTCAAATTTTCTACTTTTAGTGTTAAGATATTTCCATTACTTTTGGATTTTTTACTTAGAGTTTGTTGTATTTGAAACTTTGTTTTATAGCATTTTTTTCAGATGTCTTAAAAGTTTTTTTCTAGGGCTATTTAAAAAACTTTCCTATTGTATTCCTTGACTGAATAGGAATTTGATCTGTCCAGTCAATTGGCAGGAGCTGAGAAACAGTTTTTTTATTTAAGGTATTCACATACATTCCTCCTCAGCTACAGAATGTCTGAGGTTACAATTACTGTTTGACTGCATTGATGCTTGAATTTTCTTCATTTATGATTTGAGCATTTCTATTACTTTTTGATTTTGGTATTATTAATATTGTAGTCCCGTTTGTTAAATGTTAAACTTTCTTTTAATGCAAAGTTTTTTTCTTAAAGTCTAAAATGTTGCATGATTGGGACAGTTAGGAAACCTTCCTTTTTAATTCATTGACTGAATAGGATTTAGATCTAGCTAATTAGTGGGAGGAGCTGAGAAACATTTTTATAAGGTTTTCACATACATTCCTCTTCAGCAACAGGAGTTCTGGGTTTAAAATTGCTTTTTGACTGCATTGATTTTTTTTCATTTTCTGCATTTAAGGTTTGGAGATTTCCATTACTTTTTTGTTATGCTATTAATATATTACAGTTTGTTGGATTTTAAACTTTGTTTTTCTGCACAGTTTGTTTTTCTTTTTCTTGAAGTCTTAAAAGTTGCTGACTGGAGTCAGGAAATGTTTCTTTTGCATTCAGTGATTAAATAAAGATTACAAGCAGCTAATTAGTGTGAGGAGCTGAGAAACAGCTTTCTTAAGGTATTCACATACATTACTCATCAGCTATAGAAGCTCTGAAGTTAAAACTGCTGTATACATTCATTTTTGAATTTTCTAGATTAATGGTTTGGATATTTCCATTACTTTTTTGATTTTGGTATTATTATATTACAGTTTGTTGCATTTTACACTTTAGTTTATTTCAACATTTTCTCTCTTGATATCTAAAAGTTGGTGCCTGTGGTCAGTTAGGAAGCCTCACCTTTGCATTAATTGATTAAACAGGAATTAGTTGTAAGTAATTAGTGGCAGAAGCTGAGCAAGTTTTCTTATTTATGGTATTTGCATACATTTCCCTTTAGCTGGAATAGCCCTGAGTTCAAAACTGTTGTTTGCATTAATTTTTGGATATTTCCATTACTTTTTAATTTTGCTATTACATTTCAATTTGTTGTATTTTAAACTACATTTTACTGCAAACATTTTTTTCTTGAAGTCTTAAGAATTGTTAGGTAGGGTTGGTTAGGAAATATTACTTTTGCATTCATCAATTGCATAGGACTTAGATCTAGCTATTTAGTGGGAAGAGCTGAAAAGATCTGTTTTTTCAAGTATTTGCCTACATTTTTCTTTAACTAGAAGAGCTCTAACTTTAAAACTCATGTTTTCATTGATTGTTGGATTTTGTGCAAAAAATGTGTGCATATTTCCATTATTTTTTGATTTGGCTATTACATTACACTTTGTTATATCTTAAACATTGTTTCAATACAAAGTTTATTTTTCTTGAGGTCTTAAAACTTGTTACATAGGGTTAGTTAAGAAACATTACTTTTTCATCCATTGATTGCAAAGGCATTAGATCTAGCTGATTTGTGGAAGAAGCTGTGAAAGTTTTCTTATTTAAGGTATACACATACAGTCCTCTATATCTGCAGGAGCTCTGAGTTTAATACTGATGTTTGACTGCAATGATTTCTGGATTTTTTACATTTAAGGTTTCAATATTTCCATTGCCTTTTGATTTTGGTATTATAAAAAAGTTTGTTGTATTTTAAACTTTGTTTTACTGCAAAATTTATTTTTCTTAATCTTAAAAATTGTTGGCTTGAGTCAGTTAGGGAACCTGTTTTGCATTTATTGATTGAACAGGAATTAGATCAAGCTCATTACAGAGAGAAGCTGAGGAATATTTTTTTCAGACATTCACATGCATTCTTCAACTACAAGAGCTCAGAGTTTAAAACTGCTGTTGTATTGTATTTAATTCTGGCTTTTGTACATTTAAAGTTAAATTATTCCCAGTATTTTTTTTTATTTTGATAGCGCTATATTAGGGCTTGCTGTATCTTAAACTTTGTTTTATTGCAAAGTTTTTTTTTTGCCTGAACTCTTAAAATTTTTTGGCTAGGGTCAGTTCAGAAACACTTATTTTGCATTCATTGATTGACTAGCAACTATACATAGATAATTTGTGGGAGGTGCTAAGAAACAGTTTTCTTCTTTAAGGCATTCACATACATTCTTGATCCTCCCACTAATTACTTACCACTAACTCATCTTCAGCTACAAGAGCTCTAAGTTTAATACTGGCATTTGAGTGTGTTGATTTTTGTTTTTTCCACATTTCCATTTTTTTTATTTTGGTATTATTATACTCTTGTTTGTTGTATTATTTCAGCAAAGATTTTTTCCTTCAAGTCTTTAAAATTTGTTGGGTATGGTCAGTTAGGAAACTATCCCTTTGCCAACACTGATTGAATATGGATTACATCTAGCTAATTAATGGGAAGAGCTGAGAAACACTTTTCTTTGAGCTATTTACATAATCCTCTTTGTCAACAGGCGCTCTAGGTTTAATACTGCTGTTTGTAGTGATTTTTGCATAGTCTACTTTTAATGCTAAGATATTTTCATGAAGTCTGGATTTTGCATTTATATTTCACTTTGTTGTATTTGAAACTTTGTTTTGTACCATTTTTCTGATGTCTTAAAAGTGTTTGGCTGGGGTCATTTAGGAAATTTTCTTATTGTATTCCTTGACTGAATAGGAATTATATCTATCCGGTTAGTGGGCAGGAACTTAGAAACAGTTTTCTTATTTAAGGTATTCACATACATTATTCCTCAGCTACAATATGTCTGAAATTACAACTGCTGTTTGACTGCACTGATTCTTGAATTTTCCATATTTATGGCTTGGGCATTTCCATTATGTTTTCGATTTTGGTATCATTATAGTCCAGTCTGTTGCATTTTAAATTTTATTTTACTACAATGTTTTTTCTTAAAGTCTAACAAGTTGTATATTAGGGTCAGTTAAGAAACATTACTTTTTAATTCATTGACTAGGGCAGTTAGGAAATATTCCTTTTGAATTCAGTAACTGAATAGGATTTATATCTTGCTAATTAGTGGGAGGAGCTAAGAAACTTTTTATAAGGTTTTCACATATATTCCTCTTCAGCTGCAGGAGTTTTGAGTTTAATATTGCTTTTCAACTGTGTTGATTTTTTTTTCATTTGCTGCATTTAATCTTTGGATATTTCCATTAATTTTTCATTATAGTATTATTATATTACAGTTTGTTACATTTTAAACTTTTGTTTTTATACATTTTTTTCTTGATGTGTTAAAAGTTGCTGGCTGGAATCAGTTAGGAAATATTCATTTTGCAGTAAGTGATTGAATAGGAATTAGATGCAGCTAATTAGTGGGATGAGCTGAGAAACAGTTTTCTTAATTAAGGTATTCACATACATTCCTCAACAGGTATAGAAGCTCTGAAATTAAAACTGCTGTTGACTGCATTGCTTTTCTGAATTTTCCACATTTATGGTTTGGATATTTCCATTACTTTTTTGATTCTGATATCATTATATTACAGCTTGTTTCATTTTAAGCTTTGTTTTACTGCAATTTTTTTCTTCAGTTCTAAAAGTTGTTGTCTGTGGTTGGTTAGGAAGCACCACTTTTGCGTTAATTGTTAAACAGAAATTAGTTCTAGGTAATTAGTGGGGGGAGCTTAGCAACAGTTTTTTTAATTATGGTATTCACATACATTTCTCTTTAGTTGGAATAGCAATTAAAACTATTGTTTGCATTAATTTTTATATATTTTCATTACTTTTTTTATTTTTGGATCATGTTACAGTCTGCTATATTTTAACTATGTTTTACTGCAAAGTTTTTTTTTTCTTAAAGTCTTAAAAATTGTTGGGTAGGGTTAATTAGTAAACATTACTTTTACATTCAATAATTCCATAGCACTTAGATCTATCCAATTAGTGGCAGAGCTGAAAATGTCTGTTTTTCAAGTATTCACAAACATTATTCTTTAGCTAGAAGAGCTGTAACTTTAAAACTGCTGTTTGCATTGATTTTTTGGATTTTCTACATAAAACATTTTCATATTTCCATTACTTTTTTATTTTGGTATTATTATATTACTTTCTTTGTATTTTTAACTTTGTTTTACTGCAAAATCTTTTTCTTGAAATCTTAAAAGTTGTTAGGTGCAGTTACTTAGGAAATACTACTATTTCATACATTGATTGCAAAGGAATTAGATCTAGTCAGGGGCGGCCCATGCTATTGGACTGCCGGACTGCAGCCCCCTCAACTGAAACTAAAAGAAATAAAAAATAAAAACAAATAAATAAAAAAGAAAAAAAGTTTAAAAATCCACGGACTTCGCGCATGCGCAGTAGTCCGGACTGCTGCTGAGAGTCTCTGCGCATGCTCCAGGCAGACCTGATAGGGAAACATGAGGAACGGAGCTCCCAGAAGTCTATGCAGTTTTAAACTGCATAGACTAGCTGGGAAAACGCATCGGGGTCGGACTGCAACACCAGCAGTCTGGAATTGCTGCAGTCTCTCGTCGGGAAGATCTCGCGGGTGGGTCTGGAGTTGCAGGCGGGGTTTGGATGTATTACAGGTCACGGGCAGGGTTTGGATGTACTTGCATTGGATTTATGGAGAAAGGACATTGAATTTATGGTGATTTACTTGCAGGTAAGTGTGTGTGTGTGTGTGTGTGTGTATGTGTGTGTGTGTGTGTGTGTGTGTGTGAATGCCTCAGGTGCAATATACTGGTGGTTAGACTCATGGTGGTGTGGTAGGGAATACCTCAGGCTTGAACCCTGTACCTTGTATGCAGGTTTTAAAGACTTGAGTTCCCTACCCATAACCATTTGGAAAAAAATTGCATATTTTTGCCTCATATTTGATCTGATCTGTTCCTCATAATATCTGTGGTTTGTAAATGTTGCAATGCTTGATATTTGATGGTGCAGTAGTAGCATTGTTGCCTCACAGCTGCAGGTTCTCAGGTTTGATTCTTGGCTGGGGTTCCTTCTTTGTGTGGTCTGTATCTTCTCCCTGTGTTTGTGTGGGTTTGTTTTTATTTGATGGTACAGTGGTAGCATTTTTGCCTCACAGCTGCAGGTTGTCAGGTTTGATTCTTGGCTGGGGTTCCTTCTTTGTGGGGTCTGTATCTTCTCCCTGTGTTTGTGTGGGTTTGCTTTTGTGTCCTTCCATGTTACAAAGACATGTCTGCATTATTTCTTCCTGGGCCTCTGCTGAAAATTGTTTTTTTGTTCCAAGTCAGACTGTCCTGATTAACAAATGTTAAATAAAATTGACAGGCATTTGAATTTCAGACTTCAGGTTTCTGAATGTTTAATTCATTACATATTTGATGGTGCAGTGGCAGTATTGTTGCCTCACAGCTATAGGATTTGTGGTTTGATTCTTGGCTGGGGTGCCTTCTGTGTGGAGTCTGCATCTTATCTCTGTGTTTGTGTGGATTTGCTCTGGTGTCCTGCCATTTTACAAAGACATGTATCTACAGTATTTCTCTCTGGACCTCTGCTGAAAATTGTTTTTGTTCCATCAGAAGTAAAATTGACAGGCATTTGAATTTCAGACTTCATAGTCTTCAGAAAATACATATTAAAACAACTTTTTATTCTAGCAATAAATAGATAGTAACACAACCTTTTATTATAGCAATTTTTTAAGTTTATAAGATGACTATTTGAAATTTGTCCTTATTTTTGGTACTGTAATACCCTGTTAGTGGCTTTGTCCAGGTTTTTTGTGCTAAGGTTGACAGCTATGGCAAGAACTGAATTCACTGAATATGTTTGAGGGCTGTATTCCCTCATTACTGGGTTTGTCCAGGTGTTTTGTGCTAAGAGGTTGACAGCTATGGTGAGAACGGAATTCATTAAATAATAGCCATTTAAGTTTCAGTCTTCCTCTCTTTCACAAAGCAGCTGATTTGGTGTAGTGGTATGTCGCTCTTGACTGTTTTGCACAGGGACCTTGGCTGTAAAATGTACGGTGGTAACACAGCATTTTTCTTTCACAAAGCAGGTGATTTGGCATAGTGGTATGTTATTCTGACTCTTTTCTGTACAGGGACCTTGGCAGTAAAATGTATGGTGTTAACACAGCATTTTATTCTAGCAGCTTTCCAGGATTATACAAGCAATGTTTAATGTGTCCCTGGTTTTTGCCCTTTTGACCCACCCCAATAAATTTGGCTTTTTCCAGACTTCTTGTGCTGTGAAGTTGAGATGCAGTTGAGTATTGAGTAGATTTTACAAGGAGCTGAGAGCTGCATGGGAAGAGAAGTTTAATGCTGATTATGCTAAGTCAGCTCACATTGCTAATAGCACAACAGGTTGTGTACTTGCTTTTGATGCAGAAGGTTGTTGGTTCTACTCCCATAAGGGGTGAATGCTGCTGTACTGAAAGTTAAGATACTAACTATGAGCCTGTTATCAGTTTGCCATCCATTTCCTATTGCAATATTACTAGCTTATTTTTAATGTAATTTAGGCAATTTATTCCTCAGGGGCATCAGACACTTTATTTTTCGATGAAACCATGAAATATAAAGGTGATTGCTAGCAGCAACCTCTTCATTACAGATTTATTTAACGTGGAATTATTTAGATGACTTTTTACTACTTCAGAGATTGTGCATATTTACTGATAATGGTGGACTGTAGAATTGTGCATATTTACTGATAATAGTGGACTGTAGAAGTTTGAGTAGACTTTTATGATGGAAATGTTCTGAATTGGGCAGTTTTGTTTCATTGTTTACTGGAAAAATGTTCAAAGCAATAGGAAGGTGTATCAAAGAGCACATGTATGTTTCATATGCAAGGGGCCTATGATTTGAAAACAGCCCAGAATTAATTTTTATCTGCCACGGGTAAAATGTATTTTCTTTGAATGTGGGTTTTAATGTTGTTTCAATGAATGTGAGTTTCAAGGGCAGAGAAGTTTTAATGCCAAGTTTGTTTAGCAGATGTCTTAGTGTTTGTGCTGTAAAATGCAAAATAAAACTTTCAAATGAAGTTCAAATCATCATAGAAGTAAATCAGTATGCACATTAGTGTTTATGGTAAATGGAGTGAAATAGCAAAGTAATGAATCATTGGAATGGCTGCAGGGGGAGGCTCCATTCGACCATGGTTTTGTGAGAGGGAAGGTCGGCAAAATTAGACAGCCCCAGCCGAACTAAACCTCCCAACTGTCCAGATTTTCAAAGAATTAATAGGTTTTTTGCTTCTTATTTTTGGTTTGTTCATCATAAATTTTGTGGTTTTCTGGTAAATCATTTAGGAATTAAGTCACTAAATAATGACATACTAGTTTCAGACTTCATAACCTTCAGAAAAATGCATGCTAAAGTAAGACCTGTTCTATCAACTGTCCCAGTTTATACAAGAGCAATTTTTAGTACTGTTTATATGTTCCCCAAATATATTTGGCCTTGTCCAGATTTATTGCATTAACAGGTTGAGAGGTACATGCAAATTGCTTTATAGAATTAGGCATAGCCAAACCTCTCAACTGTCCCTGAATTTGGCTCAAAATGTTGCTCTTCCCCTAATAATCCCTCTGCAAAATAGCAATTTTGGAAGAAAACATGGAGGGTTTACAATTAAGAAATAACTGTAATAATCAGAGTTATAGATTACTTTTATTTCAGAAATGTATGTAGACTCTTTTATTTTGTCAGCTGCTCAAGTTAGCAGTACTAATATTAAAAAAGTGTCCCTTCTTTGACAGGTTCCCAGCTGTATTGTGTGGCTATTTTATATTGTTGCATCACATTTTTGGTCCATTTTTCATAAAATTGTGTTTTTTTGGCAAATTAGTGGTAAATCATTAAAGACTGAAGTTAGAAAATAATGACAGGCATTTGAGTTTCAGATTTCATATCCTTCAGAAAATTCATACTAATGCAAGACCTACTATTCTATTATCTTTCTAAGTTTATAAGAGGAATATTTAAAAATTGTCCTTATTTTTGGGCCTTTGTCCCACTTTTATGTATGGTTTTGCCCAGATTTCTTGCTCTGAGGGTGAGAGGTATGACAAATGTGTTAGGGCCATCACCGCCAGCCAGAGACATTTCAAATTGTGACATACGTGTTGCACCCCACTCCCCCATGTAGTGACTCTAGATGTGTCCAAGCAAAGCAAGGAGCAGTTATGTAGTGTAAATGTGCAGGGTATCCCCCCATACAAGGTAGACACAAGTACTACAGTGGCTTTTCATCTGTTCTTGATTTTGCAGAATGGTCTGGTTTCTGTCATATTTTTGTACTGTTGATTTATGCTTATTACTCAAAGTGCCTGTTGCGCTGTGTTTTAAGTAGCAATGCTTTAATGACCATCAAGTAAGCTTGTCTGAGATCATAACATGCAAGTAAGCTTTAATAAGCATACTTTTAAAGAATTGCCAATATTGAAGCCTTTCTGTTGTTGCCATGCAGAGAATACTTAACTAGATAATGTATAAGCATTGGATATTGAAATGCATATGACAGTATTTGTAGTAAAGGACAGGATTACATTATTTTAAGAAGCTCATTACACTTGTTGGAGACTTCTAGTGATCTCTGAGGGTTTTACCAGTAAACTAAACAGAATGCCATTCATGTGTGATCCATAACCTGTACAGTAATAATTTAAGCAATGTATCTTGAGCTTGTTTCTTGTTTGCTTTTCATTTTTACTTTGATCGTGTTTTCCCCATGAAACAAGTAGATAGTTGTCAGGCAGCAGGTCTGTTTTGGATAAGAAACATTTTTACAAGTGGGGGCATCACAGAGATTGTTACTTTCAGCATGTTACTTGGTGCTTTAATAAAGTTGAATATAAATTATAATTAGAACTGCAGTGCAAGGAGAAGTAGTTTGAGTTGAGTGCTGCTTGTTTTTCTTATACTTGATTTTGACTGGCATTCCAGTAATGTATTTAAAAAGTAATTTATTTTTCATGCCTCACAACCTTTTTGTTTCCATTTAGATATTAATTAAGCTGTCATGCAGCCAATGCATTTAAATATTTTTATTCTTTTACACTTCATTTGTCTTGATTGTACTCTCATAATGAGGGTTTGGCACCCAGGGCAGCATATTTAAAGTTAGTTTTTGTGGTTTTGAGCATAGCTCCTCCCCTTTTTAGTCAGCCGCACCCCTTCCCATTGACCCCACCCATTAAGCTATCCCCTGCAGCCCCCCTTTGATTTGAAGTCACCAGCCATCACTGGATCTAGTTGAATAGTGGGAGTAGCTGAGAAACAGCTTTCTTATTTAAGCCACTCACATGCAGTCCTCTTCAGCTGCAAGACATCTGAGTTTAATACTGATGTTTAACTGCAATGATTTTTGGAGTTTCTATGTTTAAGGTTTTGATATTTCCATTACCATTTGATTTTGGTATTATAAAAAAAGTTTGGTGTAATTTAAACTTTATTTTACTGCAAAATGTATTCTCTTGATCTTAAAAATTGTTGGCTATGGTCAGGTAGGAAACCTTTTTAGCATTCATTGATTGAATAGGAATTAGATCAAGTTGAGAAGCTGAAAAAGGTTTTTTTTTCAAACATTCACATGCATTCTTTGATTACAAGAGCTGGGAGTTTTAACTGCTGTTGTATTGTATTTATTTTTGGCTTTTTTACATTTAAAGTTGAGATATGTACATTTTTATGTTAATAGAGCTATATTAACGTTTGTTTTATGGCAAAGCTTTTTTTCCTTTAATCTTAAAAGTTTTTGGCTGGGGTCAGTTCAGAAAAAGTCCTTTTGTATTCATTGACTGACTAGCAATTAGATATAGATAATTTGTGGGAGGCACTGAGAAACAGTTTTCTTCTCTAAGATATTCACATAGATTCTTGATGAGCTACAAGAGCTCTAAGTTTAATACTGGCATTTAAATGCATTACATTTTGGATTTTCTACATTTAATGGTTCCACATTTCCATAACTTTTTGATTTGGGTATTATTATACTGTATTATATTATCTCAGCAAATATTTTTCCTTGAAGTCTTAACAGTTGGGTGTGGTCAGTTAGGAACAATCCCTTTACCGTCACTAACTGAATATGAATTAGATTTAGCTAATTAATGGGATGAGCTGAGAAACAATTTTCTTTTTTCAGCTATTCACATGCATTCCTCTTTGGCAACAAGAGCTCTAAGTTTAATACTGCTGTTTGTATTGATTTTTGGATTTTCTACTTTTAATGTTAGGGTATGTCCATTACATCTGGATTTTGGATTTATATTAGAGTTTGTTGTATTTGAAACTCTGTTTTACAGCATTTTTTTCTGATGTCTTAAAGGTTTTTGCCTAGGGTCATTTAGGAAACATTTCTGTTGGATTCCTTGACTAAATAGGAATTAGCTCTTTCCAGTTAGTGGACAGGAGCTGATAAACAGTTTTCTTATTTAAGGTATTCACATATATTCCTCCTCAGCTACAACATGTCTGAGCTTACAACTGCTGTCTGCATTGATTCTTGAATTTTCCACATTTATGGTTTGGATATTTCCATTCCTTTGTTTTGATATTATTATATTACAGTTTGATGCATTTTAAACTTTGTTTTACTGCAAAGTTTTTTTTTTTATTGAAGTCTAAAAGTTGTTGCCTGTGGTTGGTTAGGAAGCATCACGTTTGTATTAATTGATTGAATAGGAATTCATTCTAGGTAATTAGTGGGAGGAGCTGAGTAGCGTTTTTCTTATTTATGGTATTCACATAAATTCCTGTTTAGCTGGAAGAGCTCTGAGATTAAAACTGTTGTTTGACTGCACTAAATTTTGAATATTTCCATTACTTTTTGATTTTGCTATCATGGTAAAAGTTGTTGTATTTTAAACTATGTTTTACTGCAAAGTTTTTTTTTTCTTGAAGTCTTAAAAGTTGTTGGTAGGGTCAGATAGGAAGCTTTCTTTTGCATTTGTTGACTGAGTATGAATTGGATCTAACTAATTAGTTTGAATTGCTGAGAAACAGCTTTCATATTTAGAATAGTCACATACATTCTACTTTATCTACAAGAGCTCTGGGTTAAAAACTGCTTTTTCACTGAATTGATCTTAGAATTTTGTACAGTTAAGGTTTGTATATTTCCATTATCTTTTGATTTTGGTATTGCATAAAAGTTCATTTTTTAAACTTTGTTTTACTGCAATTTTTTTGATAGTAAAATATGCTGGCTAGGGTCAGTTAGGAAACATTTGTTTTGCATTCATTCATTGAATATGAATTAGATCAGACTGATTAGTGGCAGAAGCTGAGAAAGATTTTTTCAGATATTCATGTACATGCTTCTTCATCTACAAGAGCTCAGAGTTTTAAACTGCTATTGTACTGCATTGATTTTTGGATATTATTTATTCATTCATTCATTCGTTTATTGATTTATGTATTTATTTTATTTTATATTTGTTTACTGGGAAAATTCGACTGGGTCAGATGCCCATTTTCATTGGAAGACTTATGAGAAAAGCTCCACTTCAAAGATATAACATTTACAATAGAAGTTCAAAGTAACACAATGTGAACAACTGGCTCAATGACAAAAATTAACAACCCTCAAAAACAGGTCAACAAGTAGGACAACATATAGCAGTGAAAAACATAGCTACTCAAAAGTATACTTGGCAATCTTGCTGTATAAAAAATGGGATATAGGAGATGTTAATTAGAGGTAGATATTGAGAACTGAGATAGAAAGCACAGTATGGAAAGTACAATCAAAAGCATAGTATGGTCAGCCTGGAGTTGTGCAGGAGGAAAGCAAACATAAACATATCTAATCCACAGTATACTTGGTCATCATGATGTATAAAAATGGGCGATTGGAGGTGGTTAGTAGAGGTAGATGTTGGGGACTGAAATAGAAAGCATAGTATGGAAAGTAGGAGAGAAAAGCATAGTATGGCCATCCTGGAGTTGTGCAGGAGCAAAGCCAGTTGTTGGTAAGGTGTTCCCTGAGGAATTGTTTAAATTAGTATTTGTTGGTAATATTTAATATGCATTGAGGGATGAAATTACAGTGCTTAGATATTTGGTAAGAGAACACAGAATCACCCAAATTATTGTTGGACTTAGTAACTTTTAGTGGTAGTTTTTCAGAGGATTTTAAGGTTCTGCTGTTAGAATAGGGCTGTGCCAGGTTTTTGTGTGCAGGGCAGTTATCTGGTTGGTGAATGATGCAATGGAAATTAGTTGGTTGAATGATAAGAGGTTGGGTAGTTTGAGTCTATATTAGAACATCGAAGTTTCAAAACTTCGAATGTTCTAATATCGAACTCTATTCAGCGAAAGCTGAAAACATCGAACATACAGAACAGCAAATTTTTTTCTAGGGAAAAAATTTGCTGTTGCAAAACACATACACACAACACAAGCACACCAAACAAATAGCAATCCACACACATACACCTAAAATCTTACACCTAACCTTACACTAAACTATACACACACCACTAACTATCCCCTTACCTTAACCCAAACCCTAACCCTAATGTCCGTCACTATTGCACACTAACCTGACCCGTGCCCTAACCCTCACTCCACCTACCCCACCCTAACCCTCATGTCCACACAATCGCACACTTACCTGACCTGCGCCTAACCCTAACTTACCTAACCCACCCTAACCCTCACGTCCACACAATCACACACATACCTAACCTGCAGCCTAACCCTAACTCACCTAACCTGCCCTAACCCTCATGTCCACACAATCGCACACATACCTAACCTGCACCCTAACCCACCCTAACCCACACTCAATCACACACTTACCTGAACCCGACCTGTAACTTTCCACCACAGCGCTGAAAATGCCGAAGCAACATAGGTTCATAGGTTCATAGGTTCATAGGTTCATAGAGGTTGGGTAGTTTGAGTCTATATTAGAACATCGAAGTTTCAAAACTTCAAATGTTCTAATATCGAACAGAAACGGACAACTGAATTCTTTCCCTAGGAAAGAATTTGGTTTTCTGTTGCTTCGATATTTTCAGCTTTCACTGAATAGGGTTCGATATTAGAACATTCAAAGTTTTGAAACTTCGATGTTCTAATATAGACCCAGGTAGTTCAATCCAATTAACTTGGTGCAAAGCAGTGGTGTGATCTGTAAGGTTGGTTGGTAGAATATCTTGCAATGTTGTTGTAACAGGCCTTTAATTTACTTAAGTCAGTTTTTCTGAGATTTGTGAAAATGCGGGAGGCATATAGAAGGGTGGCGAGAAGAAGTGTTCTGGCTATACAATGTCTGGTGGTGCTTGTAAACTATGGCTTAGCTCTGTATAGTGAGCCCAGTTTAATGTGGACCTTTTTGATGGTTACAGCTATATGTTTACCAAATTTTAGACAGTTATCAATTGTGACCCAAATAGTTGGGTGTGATCTACTGGTTCAATTTTAATTTTGTTGGAGGAATAGATGGCAAAGGGGGATAGTGATTTGGTGTTTTGTAATTCAAGAAGATCATTAGTTGTGTTTTATTTTTTGTTTTTTTCCTAGGAGATCTGGGAGGGTGGGAGGTGAACATATGAGTGAGGAGTCATCTGCATATTGAATGATGGTGGCCAAGTGTGTGGCGGTACAAAGTTTGCTAGTAAAGATAGTGAAAAGCAGTGGCCTAAGAATTTAGCCTTGTGGGACACCAGTTGAGATGGCTAATAGAGAAGAGAGTTCTTTTTGCTGCTTAACTGTTTGTTGGCAGTCTGATAAGTAGCTGTGAAACCAAGAGAGGGTTGGTTGGAAGAGGTTTTGATAAGACAGTTCATTAAGTAATTTTTGGTGGGATACTGTGTCAAATGCTCTGGAGATATCAAGGAAATTAGATGAGACAAGTAGGCCATTGTTTCTGAGCTGGGTTATTGTGTTGGTAAAGCTTATAAGAGTAGTTGCACTGTGCTTGGGTCTGAAACTGTGTTGGGAATTGGTTAGAAGGTTATTACTTAATAGATAGTCGAGGAGCTGAGAATGTATACATTTTTAAGAATTTTGGCTAGGGGAGGGAGGGAGTATAGCAATTGGTCTATAATCTGAGAATTCTGTTCAAGAGTTGCCTTTGTGCAAGGAAGGATATATGAGATTTTCCAGAATTTGGGGATGTACATCTGAAGTAGAACAATTGATTAGGAAAGAGTTATGGTATGAGATGGTGTCTGCAGCTAATCTAAGAGAATAAGTGGAGAGTAAGTCAGCAGTAAGGGATGTGGGTTTCAGTTTGTTTAGAAATTTATTAATGGTACTAATTTGTATTGGTCTGATTGTAAAGGAAATTATGTTTGGTGTTGTTCCTGAAGGAATAAATAGGGGACTACTGCTGTTATTTTTTTACTAAGGATAGTATAGAACTGATAATGTGTAAGCTAAATTGGGTGGCTATGTTATCTGTGGTGTTAGTGGTGGTGAGAGCTGGGGATATGGAATGTCCTGGTTTTAGTACTTGTTTAATGGCATCATCAAACATTTTTGGGATTGTTTTGATGTTTCTGTTGGACCCTATTATAGTTTGTCTTTTTGTCATTCTTGATATGCTTTTTTGGCTAGGTTTCTTATTTGTTGGTAGTGCAGAAGGGAAGTTTGTTTTTTGTTGTTTTGATACTGGAGCCATATTTTGTATCTCTGTTTGAGAACTTTCATGATGTCCTTAGTTAGCCATGGTAAGTGTTTTGATTTGACATGGATTTTCCTGAGGGGAGCTAGACTGTTTAGGATATTGAGGAATTGTTATTGAAGTATTGAACTGCAGAATCTAAGTGAATATGTTTTAGTGGGGTCCAGTCAGATTGCTGTAGGAGGTTTTTAAAGATATTAGGGGAGATATTTCTTTGATTTCTGACATATTTATATGTGATGTTTGTTGGAATGTTTATCCAGTGTCAAAGTGTATTGGTGGATAGGTGATCACTAAGGCTGTCTGGGAGGCAGCCAGAGTGGTAGCAGAGGGAGGACCTGTTTGTTAGGGTCCAGTCCAGAATAGACTGCTTGTTACTATGTTTGTTGATCCTGGTTGGGGTTTGCATTATTTGAGTGAAACCATAGAGGTTAAAAAAGTTGGAGGGGTTGTCTAAGGACTAAATGTGCCAGTCCATGTTGAAATTTCCATTATTATGATTTCCTAATTAAACTTGGAGTCAGACCAACAACGGAAGTTTTCAACAGTGGATGGGTTTTGGGGGAATATAAATTGCTATAATTATTATTTGTTTACTGACATTTAGATGGAGGCATGAGATTAAAATTGCATAGTTCATGAGGCCTGGGGGGTTATGTTCTCATTGTTCCAGTTTAAGACAGTCTTTGTATATTATGGCTATACCTCTTCCACTTTTGTGAGTCCTATCATGTATATGTATCTTGTAGCCTTGGATTATGATTTCATTATCATTTATGTGGGGTTTTAGCCACGTTTCTGCTAAGACCACTGTGTACTGTAAGTAGAGTATAGAGAGAGGGTTGCATGAATTTTATTTAAGATGCTACTCAGATTTATGTTTATGAGTAAGAGGTTAAAACCTCACAAACATAGAGTAACAGGTTAAAACCATTGTGTGGTCAGCTGATGATGTTCTGAGAGAAAGTATTGACTGGTAATTGGGATGTATGTTGATGAGGTTGAGGGCCTGGATTTGGATGTATATCTCCACATAGTTTAAGTTGAGAAAATTTAAAGAGAAATAGGTGTGTGAGTTTAGGTATTAGTCTAGCATATTTGCAGAGTAAATATGGTGAAACTGTTTGATGGGTGTATCTAAAGGAAAATAATTATGTGTTGGAGTTGTTATAGAGATGTGGTGATATGATGTTTGTGTGTCTGAATGTGGGGGTGGTAGTGACTGGTTTAGTGGAAGAATATATATTAGTGACATGTTGTTTGTCACAGGATTAATAAGATAGACTATACAGAGTAAGATAAACAGAGAAATGTGTAAGATTAACATAGTTGTGGGATTAGAGTAGAGTTAATAAGTATCTAAGTGAGAAGGGAGGGATTAGCTAATTAAAAAGTAGATCCTATGGGGTGGAGATAAGCCAATCAGTAAGATGGGGTGTGAGTATTCTAGTCTTTAGAATAGTGATTAGTTGGTTTGAAGGAGGTGATAGGATTATTACTGTAGGGAGTGTATTTACTGGATAGCTAGAAATGTATTGGTGTTGGGGTGCGTGAGATTTGGGGGTAGGGTAGGGGAGTGGAGTGAGGGCAAATGGAGTGGATAGAACCACAAGGTGGACAAGGTAAGCAGGACAGACAAAAAAACAGCCACCTGGAAAGTCACAGGTCAGAGCAGAACATTGAGCACCTGCTTACACCCCTAACAGAGCTACTTAGACATTTCAAATCCCATTGAGGGTGATGTTATTATTATTAATTTGCTTATTTGCTATTTGGTATTTTTGTTTCCAAAATAATTTAAAGGAAAGAAGAGAAGCAACCAACTGTACAGGTATGATGGAGGGGGGGCTAAAGCGGTAGTGTCCCAGTTAGTGTGCTCTCCACTTTCCCAACAAAGACATAAAGTCCTGGTAGATGCAACATTAACTAAAATTATAGATATGGAAAGCAAACATACACTGCAGTAGATTTGAATAATTCCTTTATTATTGTGTTTTGCTTTTTCTCTCTTTGCAATTGGTTATAGTCCTTTTGCAAGAGGGTGAACATTCAAAGCATTTAAGTCTGGTAGGGGTAATACTCAGACATACACTGCAGTAGATTTGAACAATTCCCGTATTATTCTGTTTTGCTTTTTCTCTCTTTGCAATTGGTTATGGTCCTGTTGTAAGAGGCAGACATTCAAAACATTTAAGTTTGGTAGTTTTTTTTTTTTTTTGAAGTCTTAAAAGATTTTGTCTATGGTCAGTTCAGAAACATTCATTTTGCAACCGTTGACTGAATAGGAATCAACTCTTGATAATTTGTGGAAGTAGCTGAGAAACAGTTTTCTTCTTTATGGTATTTGCATATATTGATCTTAAGCAGTAAGAGCTCTGAGTCTAAAACTTATGTTTGACTGTATTCGTTTTGGATATTTCCATTACTTTTTAATTTTGGTATTGTTATATTACAGTTTGTTATGTTTTAAACTTTATTTTAATACTTTCATTGAAGTCTAAAAAGCTGTGGGCTAGGTTCACTAAGGAAGTATTCTTTTTCTATTCATTGATCGAATAGGAATTATATCTAGCTAATTAGTAGGAGGAGCTGACAAACACTCTTTTCAGGTATTCCCATACATTCCTGTTCAGCTACAAGAGTTTTAAGTTTACAACTGCTGTTTGACTGCATTGATTTTTTTGGATAGTCTACATTTAGGTTTTGCATATGTTGTACTACAGCTTGTATTTTAAACTTTGTTTTACTGCAAAGTTTGTTTTCTTGAAGTCTTAGAAGTTGTTGACTGCGGTTAGTTAGGAGCATTCATTTTGCATTCATTGAGTAGGAATTAGATTTGGCTAAGTAATGGGAGGAGATAAGAAATATTTTTTCAGGTATTCACATATATTCCTTTCCAACTACAATAATTTCTAGATCTTGTACATTTAAGTTAAAGATATTTCCATTACATTTTCATTTTGTTATTATTATATTACAGTTTGTTGTAATTTAAGCTTTGTTTTACCACAACATTTTTTTTTTCTTGAAGACTAAAAAGGTTTTGGATAGGGTAACTTAAGAAACATTCCATTGTCTTTGTTGCTTTAATAGGATTTGGATCCAGATGGGTAGTGGGAGGAGCTGAGAAACAGTTTCTTTTTTTTTTCTTTTTATTTAAGGTATTTGTGTACATTCATCTTTAGCTACAAGAGCTCTGAATTTGAAACTGCTGTTTGACTACATTGATTTCTGTATTTTCTACATTTCATGTTCGGTGATTTCCATTACTATTTGATTTGGGAGTAGTTATATTACAGTTTACTATATTTAGACTTTTTTTACTGCAAAGTTATTTTTCTTCAAGTCTTAAGATTTGTTGGCTAGGATCAGTTAGGAAACATTCCTTTTTGCATTTATTGATTGAATAGGAATTACATCTACCTAATTAGTGTGAGAAGCTGAGAAGCACTTTGTTTAGGTATTCACATACATTTGTCTTCAGCTACAAGAGCTCTGTGTTTAAAACTTATCTTTGAAGACATGGATTTTTGGATTTTCTACATTTAAGGTAGAGATACTTCAGTTATTTTTTATATCTGGTATTACAATATTTCAGTTTGTTGTATTTAAACTTTGTTTGGCTGCACAGGTTTTTTCCTTGAAGTCTTAGAAGTTGTTGACTAGGGTCACTTAGCATTCCTTTTGCTTTAATTTAATGAATAGGAATTATATTAAGCTAATTATTGGGAGGAGCTAAGAAATTATTTTCTTATTTCAGGTATTCACCTACATTCGTCCTCAGGTAAAAAGCTATGGGTTTAACACTGGTGTTTGTTGTGAACCACTTCCAAATGATCAGGAGTCGAAATAACACAGTAAAACACTGTTCTGATTTATTCAAACAGAAATCCAGTAAAAATCATGCAGTAAATCTTTCCCCAAAAAGGAATTAAATTTTCCTAGTGCCTCAGCTACTAAATGGCCTTTATTTAGTAGCCGAGGCGCGAGGAGAATTTAATTGTTTTTTTTTTTTTTTTTTTTTTTTTTTTTTTTGGGAGGGGGTTTACTGTATGATTTTTACTGGATTTCTGTTTGAATAAATCAGAACAGTGTTTTACTAAGTTATTTTGACTCCTGTTCTTTTGAAAGCAGTTAACAATGTTTTTCTTTCTAAGTGGTTTCACCTTAACACTGGCATTTGTCTGAATTTATATTTCAGTTTTCTGCATTTAGGGTTTGCATATTTCTATAACTTTTTGATTTTGATATTATCATATTAATGTTTGGTGTTTTAAACTTTTATTTTTTTCTTTAAGTCATGAAAGTTCTCAGCTAGTGTCAGTTAGGAAACATTCTTTTCACATTCTTTAAACTGACAGAAATTTCATCTAGCTAATTAGGGAGAGGAGGTAAGAAACAAATTAACAAATAAAGTCTATCAAAGCCAAATTTGAAGTAAATTTGGCCTTCCAGGCCAAGGACAAGCACAAGGCATTCTTTAGCTATGTCCACGACCTCAAAGGCAATACACAATTGTATAAAGATCTCATCATAAATGGAGCCACCTACACTGAGTCAGAAGATGTAGTGAACCTACTATCCGACAAATTCAACTCCAACATTACTCCTCTCTCCCCTAAATCTTCCCTCAGGAAATACCATCAAATATAAATCCCCCTGCTATCACTAGGGAACATATCCTTAATGCTCTTTCTAAGGCCAAGAACACTGCATCATTGGGCACAGACAATATCCCAGGATGCCTTCTAAATAGCATGAAACATGACCTATCAGGCCCTCTGGAATTGCTATTTAACTGTAGCCTCCAAAAAGGCTTTGTGCCTCATGAATGGAGAACTGCAACAGTCATCCCTTTGCACAAAGGTGGGCCATCTACAGACCCTGGAAACTACAGACCCAAAAGTCTCACTAGTCTTATATGCAAAGCCATGGAAAAATTATTATAGAAATGATCAGTAATGATATAATAAACCTCCAGACACTGGACCCAACCCAGTTTGGTTTCATCAAGGGCAAGTCATGCCTACTCAACCTGGTGAATTTCTTTGAGAAGGTTACCAAAGAAATGGATGAGGACAAAATGGTTCACACTGCCTACCTTGACCTGGCCACAGCATTTGACACAATAATCCACTCAGACATTGTTGACAAATGCAAGAGGTTAGGCACAAACCCACATGTCACCCAATGGATAGCCATCTGGCTCACATACAGGACCCAAGAAGTTAAAAATGGGGAGTCCACCTCTACAAAGAGGCCAGTCACAAGTGGAGTCCCTTATGGATCAGTCCTTGGTCCACTCCTTTTTGGCATTAACTTCTCTGAAGTCAAGGCCAATGTCAATGATCTCTGGCTGAATACATTTGCAGATAATTGCAAATTAGGAGCTATCATTGAATGACACAGACAAACAATTGGTGTCAGATCCATGTACTAAAACTAAATGTCAATAAATGCATAATTGTATACTTTGTGACATCATCTACCCCTGGTAACTATCATATTGACAAAACACCTCTTAGAACTGACCCAGTAGTCAGGGACTTAGGGACACACACAGACAGTAATCTAACCTTTAACCATCATGTTTACTGTAGTGAGGAAATCATTCTATGTTGTGTAACTTGAAAACAAAGGTATGGCATCTAGGTGCAAGGAAGTCATTGTTCCTCTGTATTTGGCATTCATCAGATCTATCATTGAGTACAATGCTCCCTAACCAGGCATATCCAACAAATAGAATGTCCACAGATGTTCCTCACTAAAAGAATACAGGACATAATAAAATTCCCTATGCACACCGCCTCAAGGCTTTTTATCTGTATCTATCTCCTACAGGCTGTTGAGAGCCTTGTCTGTGATATAAATATGACCTGCTGGAGAGACAGATTTGTATCCCAGAGACTACCCCATCTCTGGAACCGGCTTCCAATTCATGTGAAGCAGATTTCCTCCATAACCCAATTCAAGTTTAACTTAGACAATTGGATGGAGAACAGGAACTTCACCCCTGGTTTGACACCTATGTGTTTACTGGACATGGGTAACCTGTAAATGGTTCATCCTCCAGACCCCTGATTGTAAATGTTTCATCTCCCAAGCCCCTGCTTACACTTATCAAGGATACTAGAACTTGCCAGAGATTTGAGTTGCATGGTTAGACTTAAAAAGGCCTTTGTGGTTGTTAGCCTAGTAAGCACCTATGAACCTATCCTATGAACACTTTTTCAGCTATTCACATGCATTCCTCTTCAGCTACAAGAGCTCTGACTTTAAAACTGCTGTTTGAGTGCACTGATTTTTGGATTTTCAACATTTATGGTTTTGGTATTTCCAATACTTTTGATTTTTGTGTTTTATTATAGTTTGTTGTATTTTAAACTTTGCGATGCTACAAAGATTTTTTTTCTTGATGTCTTTAAAGGTTGTCTGCTTTCACTTAGGAAACTTACATTTTTAATTCACTGATTGAAAAAGAATTAGATCTAGCTAATTGTTGAGGAGCTGAGAAACAGTTCGTTTTTATTTCAGGTGTTCACATGTATTCCCATTCAGCTGCAGGAGCTCTGAGTTTAAACCTGCTGTTTGACTGTGTTGATTTTTTTATTTACTACATTTAAAGTTTGGATATTTCCATAATTTTAATTTCAGTATTATTATTATTTTACAAGTTGTTGTACCTGAAACTTTGTTTTACTGATTTTTTTTTCATGAAGTCATAAATATTGTTGGTGAGGGTCAATTAGGAAACATTACTTACATTGTTCTTCAGATGCCAGAGCTCTGAGTTTACAACTTTTGTTTGACCGGATTTTTTTTTTTTTTGATATTTTTATTACTTTTTGATTTTTGGTATTATGATATTACAGGTTGCTGTATTTTAAAGTTTGTTTTACTGCACAGTTTTCTTTTTCTTTTCTTGAAGCCTTAAAAGCTGTTGGCTAGGGTCATTTAGGAAAAGTTCCTTGGCATTTATTGAATAGGAATTAGATCTAGTTAATTAGTGGGAGGGGCTGAGAAACAGTTTTCTTATTTAAGGTATTGACATACATTCCTCATCAGCTACAAGAGCTCTGAGTGTAAGACTGCTATTCAACTGCATTGATTTTTGAATTTTCTACATTTCATAGTTGGAGATTTAAATACATTTTTGATTTGGGAGTAATTATATCACAGTTTGCTATACTTAGACTTTCCCCAGGAGTTAATAAACTCCATGTAGGCACTTTGTAGAGCCTACACAGAATATATCCATATACACGGCCACGGTCCCCCCTCGGCAGCTTGCCATGCATATTAATGATGGCACACTGCTGAGGGAGAGCCAAGGAACATAGATATTGAATCAGTGTTGTCTGTTTGGTGTTTTTTTTTTATAAATGCATGTTTAAGCAGTGAGGCACTGAGCACAGCAATGCCAAGCTGTGCTCACATGAGACAGCTGACACCTGCTTGATATCTAAAAATAGAAACCAGATGTAGTCAATAAGCATATTGACATTTTATGTGTTTTTTTTTATTTGGCATTTGCACGGCTCGGAGCACAGCTAAGCTGAGTGGAGCTCATACATACATAGCCAACACCTGCCAGACATCTAAAAATAGAAACCGGATGTAATTAATTATTTCCTTATTAGTGTGTTTAAGTGTGTTTGCATGGTGCAATGCTCAGTACTGTTAACAGGTAGTCCAGTAGTATATATTAAGGTATACTTGATTTCTTTATAAGCATGCAGCTAAATGGGTACTGTTAGAGCTGGATGTGTAGTAGGTCCAGGGTTCAAATACATGGAAGTCAGAACATGTCTGTATTTTTGTTGCACATGTTATTGATACAGTTTTAAAATATGGCCTCGCTGCACTCTTTGCAACTATACTCAAACCTGCTAAGCACCGCATAAACATGGTAATGGCTGCAAATGTTTGCACAATACTCAGCTTTGCTTAAACCACAATTGTACATTTTTGTGTGTCGCTCAGTTCTACTTGGCTTGTTTGCACACTGCTAAGCAATGCAGCGCTTTTTTGAATGTTGCTCAATGAAGTGTAAGGGTGGGAAAACAACCTATATTAAATGCACAAGGTAGGAATTCTGCAGAATCCAATGAAGTTCAATCATCTGTCTGTATGGCTGGTGGTGTTGGAGAAGGTGTGCGCTTTCAGGTGCAGCAGTGAGGCATCCAGGAGTCCAGGGTCATGGTTGGGCTTCTTGTCAAAAACCATGATGATAGGCTGCTGCAGACTGTTTTCTAGGGCTCGGAGTGTAAGGCAGAGGCCTGGAACCAGCTAGCTAGAGAACTTACCAGTGTTACTGGTATCCCCCACACAGCTGAGCAGTGTCATCACCGCCATGATGACCTGAAAAGGTGAAAGAGGGGAATCTTAGACACCTGGGTCCAAGAAGTGAGAGCAGGGAATGTGCCACAAATATGTAAGTACATTTTCATCTGTTTTTTCAATATGTAATCTGAATGTCTGCAAAACTGGTATGCATAATGGTGTGCTTCTCTCCCAGCAGCTGCAGTTGAGAGGGCTCACAGTGTCGAGTCTCATGCCAGGTGCCTGTCCATGATGCACAGTGAGCATGGTGAGTACGGATGTATCATGCCAACTATAGTACACTAAGCAAGAAGGAGTAAAGCATTAACTGCAATAAAGTATATACAATAAAGTCTGTAGTGCAAAAAATGTGGAATTAGAGCTGTAGTGCAATAAATGACTAATAGCAACTGTTGTTCAATAAAAACAAGAAACAATACCAATAACAGCAAGGAAAATGGTGTACATCCAAACTGTCTTGTCATAACCATTGCAGTAGAGCTGTATGCAGTGAGTCTGTAAGGTAAGGTTGCTGCAGTCAAGTATAATACTGTAATAGCTGTAGAATGCAAATTTAATGGTTGCAAACTGTATTGCTTAACTCATACTACTGTTCAAGGCTGTCCGTAGGCCAATACCAGTCAAATAATGCTCTGTCTTCCACAGGTTTCAGATAATAAAGGTATATGGGTGAGGTAGCCCAGTCCATGGCCAGATACTGTGTGTGGACTTTACAGATATTTCAAACCAATAACAAAAATATGTGTTTACCAGTATTGTTGAAAGTGAAATAAAGCTGTTGTAATATATGCAGTATGGTTGTATACCATGCTTATGTGTACTATTGTCACTGCAGTCTAGTATAACACTGTAACAGTACTAGAATGCTAGAGGAAAGTCCTGTAACTTCTTTTACACAATTCATAGTATGTTTCCAGGTGACCTCCAAGAAAGTATCAGTCAGCCTGTAGTCAGCAGTGCCTCTGTAGCTCAGTCTATAAATTCCTTGTACACTACACATTTTGTCACACACAGTCATGGGTTTGAATCCAGTGCTATGCAGTAGTACATTTTCAGTATCAGTCACGTAATGCCCACAATTTCTCTCTCCCCAAGAACACAAAAATGTTATGGGTGAGTTAGTCCATATTATGTGCAGATATTGTGTTTAGATCTCACAGATTGTTACACTCAATAGCAAAAAATGTGTTCATCAGCACTGTTGTTTCAGAAATAAAACTGTGTAATCCCAGTATGGCTGTATCTCTTGCATGTCTGTACTATGCTGCTGCAGTAAATTATTAAATTATTTGCTGATATTCCCTGCAGTCACAGCTAGTGGGTTTTACTCCCATGCCTGCCAACTAAGCCATGCTGGCTGTCTAGTTTAATTACTATTAAAAGTGACTAATCCATCTGTCACATGTTTACCAGATAAATTATTACCTGGAATGCAATATATTACCAAATCCATTTTCAGAACACCCTTGTAGTTATATAAGTCCACATTATGTGAAACCATTCTGAGTAGTTCTGTACCTGCAATTGCTAGTACTTGGCCCTTACTGTCACATGCTATCAGCTTGAGATATATGTATGTGCTACAACAGCTATAGGAGAATTGTAGGTACTGTAATGACAACTGCCAGTACACACCTGTAGAAGTATGTATGACCAGTGTTGTCAGGGATACCATCTGCAATGTCACTAATGGAATGTTTTTATCTCTTTCTCTCCCCACCCCTTATTTCAATTTATTCATTATTGTAATGTATTATTATGATTCAATATTAACATATTTTGTTAAACTATATTTTGAAAAATGTGGTTGATTATTGTTATGTTTTATTGTGATTCAATATTAACATATTTTGTTTAACTGTTTTGTTGGCCATATGGTTTACTTCACACTGGCATGCTGTTACCATACTGACTGTTATGTTACTTTATATTGTGTTGCACATAATATACATTCATATGTATTTGGATTAATAAATATCATGTTCCATTCTGTTAATACTAACAATGGTTTGGTTGTTACTAACCTCAACTTATTGCTTTACCTCATGTACCACATCATGTCAAGGTAGGCTGGTTCTGGCTAATCCCCGTACCTTGTCTCAACCGGCCATGGCACTGGGTCCCAGTATGTCTGGGACCCAGATCAGTGGTGCTACCTCTGCTGCCCCTGCACTACCTGTGGCGTTGGGTATTGCCCCCCAGGGGATGAGGCCCAGTCTCGCTCTGGGAGCAGTGGCAGAGGGAGAGTTGTCACCCATGATGAGCTACATTTTCTGCATCCATCAGTATGGCTTTATATGGATAGTCCACCATGGCTATGAACAACACCTGTGCTGGATTGAAGGCATGCTGGCTGACCTGGTGGGGAAGCATTGCCTTATTGCACAGCCTCCAGCACCCCCTTAGGGCAGTGCCAATGGTCCCTTGAGTGGGGAAGTGAGTCATGCTGCTGCTGTCTGGAGACACATGGGACTTGGATTCCACAACACCCTCCCTGTCAAAGGTGTTCACCCCCCCTCATGTGTCATACACTGCCCCTGTCTGCTGTCTTGTCTGTTTGCAAATATATCCTCGCCTACCCAACTTAACTCCCCCACATGTACCTATGTCTCTTCCCCAACATTCCACTCTCACATTAAAAAAATGGGCATTTGTCCCCCCAAAAGAAATCATCCCATACATTGCTCTCCATTTTTTACACATGTCCACTGGACAAATGTAATTCTGTCCAATTGGCTTGACAATGCAGTTATATTGTCCTCACTCCTCTCTTTGGGGTTTGAGAATCCAAATTCATGTACAAATCTCTCAAAGTGCACAGTTGTTGCTGTACAATAAATGGATAGCTATGGTTCTTTCTTAAACCCTTCCTGCTTTTCAATGTCCCCCCCCCCTGCTTGCCCCCATCTCACCCCTTTCCTATCTCTCCTTTTTTCTTTTCTTTATATTTTTTTAGTGTGGAGCTGCTCAGCAAGCCACATTGTGCAGCTTTGCTTAGCTCAGCTAAATAGCGCTATAATGAGTATATGTGTTTTTAACATTGTAAGTCACATGTGCAAAATAAACACCTCTGCCATGTTTCGAACCCAAGCCCATCACACCTGCAGCACACTGCATTAACCCACCACACCATGCATCTCTTAATTAAAATAGGTGGTTTAAACAAAGCATAGTAATTGCCAACTACAGTCATTAAGTGGGTTTCAGTGGAGCTGTGTATTGTGCCACACCACGCAAACTGAAATAAATAGTAATGGAAAAAATAGGAGTGTACCTTGGATTCTGGTGCAACAGTACACCACTAGACAGCAAAACACATGGTAATGGATGTACCTAAGGCCTGTGATGGGAGGTAAATGTGCCCTTTTATCAGCAACGTGTAGAAAGTCACCTGCTAAGACATTCATGACAAAATACACGTTCAACTGGGACTCTGGTCCAGAAATACATCCATATAAAGCCATACTGATGGATGTAGAAAATGTTTGCCACAGCATGTACGTATGAACATATATCTTGCAAGTACACCTGCTGTAGCAGTAACTCAGTAGCTCATTCTATTAAATGACTTGTTTACAGTACATTTTGCCACACACACAGTACTGGGTTCAAATCCAGTGTTGTGCTGCATTTCAATTACATTATTGTAAAGACAGCAACTAATGGGTCACTACTACAGTCTTTATCCACACAAGGCATTGCAAATTAAACAACTACTTTTCAGTGAATGAAGTCATAGGCCTGCAGATTGGGACATACGTCACATATCTGTATAGCAGTACTATATGTTGCCTAGTACTCTGTTACTGACACAGTTGCCTAACATGTGTACCTTAAATGCATGCCTTAATTGGAGTGTAAAGGGTACCCTCACTCTGGCACTGCCTCTACAACAAGACTGACACAGCTGACACAGATACACCTACAGTTGGTTGTCCTCCAAAGTGTTCACACCCTCTGCCTATGTCTACTACATGCAGCAGCAGCTGCAGCGTGTGGTACACACAGCTCTATGCAAAGGTTTCTGCTACAGACCTACCCTCGGTGAAGATGTAGTCTCCTCACCCCAGTAGTATCCATCTCAACAGCTAAGAAAGGGGCCCAGGTCTACATGAAGGCCTTATATATTGCACAGTGGTTGCATGTCATTGTCTAATGATGGTGCAATTCAGCTGCTTTGGCTGCAATTAGCATTTCAGAACCACAGATTGGTTTAGAGGTAATCACCTGCTGATGGGGAGCATGTTTAAAAGGAAGACAGCTGGATATGAGGAACCATTCTGTAGGAGACCTTACTCACACAGAGCATACCTTTGTGAAACTTTATAAGACACAAAGTTTAACAGAAGAGTACTGCACTCTAGCAGGTATGTAACTGTTTTTTGTGTATAACAGGATTCAGATGGGAGGATAGAGGCACGGGGAATATGGATTACAGCAGTAAGCCAGTCATACCAGTCATAGACCTGTGGTAATGACATGTCAGTGATACCCTCCTGACTTACACCTACAGGGGACATACAGTACATCAGGGTGACATTGTCTTTTGTCAGTATGGCACACTGGAGTCGTCCGACTGTCCCTATATAGTGGTTGTTATCGCACACTGCTATTTGTCTGGCACTGCTTCTATGACATATTATTGTGTGGTTAGCCTTAGGGGACACACCACAGTGAAGTGGAGTGTTGGGTGTATGATCATACAGCAGACGCTGTCATGGCACACAAGGAAATACCTCAGTAATGGTACTATCTTAATTGTATCCACACGTATTATGTTGTCACACTGTGGTTTATTCCATGCGTGAACAAACAGTGGATTGTGCTGGCCATTTTACCCTTGCTGTATCTGTACATAGTGGACATCCATGTATCTGATCCTGTAATGTGTTCCCCTTGTGTTGTCTTTCAGGAATAATGTACCACAGATGACACCCACCCTTCTTGGATACAGAGAATGATATAATCTTGCGAGGACTAAGGCAACATCATGATATCCTGCTATCCAGGGGGAGACATAATAGGGAACAGCAGGCTGGATTGTGGTCAGACCTTGTCTGTGACATTAATGTCATGGGCCAGCAGGGCAGGACATATGAGCAGGTTTGACACCAGGCAACTGATATGATTAATACTGCATGTTAATGGGCAGCGGATATAGCCAGGGATCATGCTGTCACTGGTGGAGGGTCTCCAGTGGAGCAACTCTCGGTCACTGAGGAATTCCTAGTGTACCTAGGTGCATGTGACAGCTCCCAGGCATCCATCACACCGTACATCATGAAGGTGGGAGCCACAGTTTCCACAGCTGAGGACCATGCAAGTAAGCTTGCTGTGATCAATATTGTAATACTGTAGCTGTCAGGCTGTAGATACTTTTATGTGAGGGTCAGGTATTTGTTCTTTGGGGGGGTGTAACCTCAGGTATACACTGATGCAGATTGGGACCAATACAACAAGTAACACAGTAGCTACTGTAAATGTGAGATATATGGATGTATTACCTTGTTGTGCTGCAACATGCAGTGGTACTGACACTATCCCACCCTCAACTTTCCACAGGTCCATCAGGTATTGCCCAAGGCCATGGTCTTGCCTCGGTAGGTGTGACACTTCTTTTTTTAAGGAACAATTATAGTCTAGTATAGTTAAGGGCCAGAATAATGCCCTATGTACATGTAATTATGTGTGTAAATAGCGTAGGATTTTTTAAATGCCAGTCTGGAAGAGGTACCTAATGTTTTGAGAAGAATTAGTCTCAGGGGTGTAGTTCAACAAACAGATACACTTTGACAGTTACAGGTAAGAGCAGATAAGGCTTCTGGTTTAAATTTGGCAAGGAATCTAAACTGTCTTTTAAAATACAACAGGTTGAAGGCAAATACATTAGGCAGTGAAATGTGTATTTCCATATAATTGTGAAGAGAGTTGTACTGGGTTTTATGTGTTGGTTTTTCAATTATAGTGTCATACTGAGTAAGTAAATGGTAAATATTGCTGGTCATTTTGACTTGATTTACTTCAAGTGATGGTCATAAAGGTCCTAGGTGACTTCGTGATGCAGCAATTAATGTTGTCACCTCACAGCAAGAAGTTCTCCAGTTCAATTCTCGGCTGTGGTGCCTTCTGTGTGGAGTTTGCATGTCCTTCCTGCATTCGCGTGAGTTTCCTCTGGGTACTCCAGTTTCCTTCCACATTCTAAAGACATGCATCTGGAGCATTTCTCCTCCGGTCTCCATTGAAAACAGGCTCCGTCCTAGTCAGATTTTCCCGGTCAACAAATGTTAAATAAATAAATAAATATAAATAAATAAAAGTTGAATTTGAATTATGTTCCGAGGTAGTGCTTTGTGAAGGAAGGTTGAGAAGGAAGTTGTTTGACCCGCTAATCCAGTTGTAGGTCTTCATTGTTATGAGTCTTGGATGCTTTTCATACATAATAGTGCAGGTATTAATGTACTGATTTTTTCATTCTTATTGCAGGTGACCATGGGGGGGTTGGAATCTATCCCCTACACAACCTGATGTAAGTGTCTCCTCGGACACTGATAATGATGGTGGCCACAGTGAGGGACAGGTGGGGGGTGTCTGGGGCTGAATCTGTCCCAGAGGTAGGCATCACTCTTCTGCCACTGTTGTCACCGCACAAAATTTGTATGCCCACACATACCCCATCCCAGGAGGCCACAGATATTGGACAGTCAAAGAGTGGAGACATTGAACAGGTAAGTGTAGCAACTATGGCTCCAGTGAGTGTAAACACTGGCCATAGCCAGAGAGCTAGCTAGGTCCCACACAGGTGGATTGACAGGGGTACTTGTAGGAGGCCTGTGGTCCATCCACCACCTGTTGCAGGTGTCACATCATGGGTCACCCAGCACATATTTTGGGCCATCATGGAAACACAGGCACATTCTGAATGGAACACCAGGCATATGCTTAGGGTTATGGATGCCACACAGTCTGACATCCGTGACAGCCTCCACCATATCAGGGACACCCTGGATCAGTTCACTGATGCAGTGGACAGACAGTGGGCTGTGACAATGTCTGTCTTGGACCGTACATTGTCTGTGCTGAAACGTGTGGTTGGAGTTCAGCATCAGACTTATGGAATTAGGTCAGCAGCACCATCTGCTGACAGCCCACGTGGCCGGGTAAACTCACGCTCCTGTAGTGGCAGTACATCCAGCTCTACAGAGGGGAGTGTGCTGTCCACACTACGATGTGGCAGGCCATGGGCTCACGGTCCTGGGTGGTCCTGTGGGGGACATGGTCCCAGCTGACAGCAGTCACATTGTATACTAACACCGCTTCTGATCTTGGGCATGGAGGTGCCAGTGCAACTCCTGGTACAGCCAGTTTCCAGGTTTGGGGCCAGAGACGGTGAATTGTCAACTCTACCACATACAGTCCAAAGCTGTTCAACATAAACACATGTAGGGCTAGCAGTGAGCTTGACTGTGTACATTGACACACTCATACACCACTGTCAAATGCAGGTCACCTACTGACACACTCAGCACCTCTCCATGGTCTGCCTTCCATGCTCCCCCCGACTCACATACATGCTGTCTACCATTTGGGTCAGCCTAGACCTCCTTCTTCCCCACACAACACCCTGTGCAAGTGATGATACCTGTGCCACATTCCTGTCATCCTTGAGATTGATGCAGAGAACTGAAGCTATGGGTCTGATGCATAGGGTGGCTATATTACTTAACATGTACTTGTGTAATTCAGTGTTCGTTCACCATGCTACTTGTAGTGATTAACAAGAGATACTGTATGCTGGCATTTGTCACATGTATACCACATACATTTGTGTACCTTATGTAGTCCTTATGTTGTATGATTGTTGAATTGGCTGTATAGGTACGCAATGACAGGTGTGTCATGGGCCTGTTTATGTTTCTTTTACAGGAGTCTGTTGGGATAACCTATGGATACACAGCAGAAATAAAGCAACACAGGATGGCATGTCAGCACAGTGGACATATGTCATCATAGGAGGTTACTAGGCTATTGGCCCTGAGGCCCTTATAAGCCTAGCCAAGAGTTTAGCCCATGTTTAGACAAATCAACACCCAAAGCCCCTGTCAAGCAGGGACACAAGTGGAATCCCAGGGGTGTATTTTCTGTTTCCCATCCAGCTATCCAGGATGTGCTTAAAAAGGGATAATGAGGCACTCTGCTTGACGTGGAGAGGGAGTCTGTTCCACAGATGGGGGAGTCTCTGGGACACAAATCTGTCCCACCAACAAGTCCTATTGATATCACAGACCAGGTTGAGGTCGTGCGTATGGGTTGCTCGAGTGGAGCTTGACTTGCGGATATGCAGCAGTCCCATCAAGGCGGGGTCTGAGATTGCTTTATATGCCAGGCAGAGGTCACCTCTGAGGAGTCTGTATGAAAATGAGTAGAGGGACAGGGCTTTTAGCCTATCCATGTAGGGTAGATGTTTGAGGCCCTGGATTCTCCTGGCGAGGAACCTCTGTGCTCTCTCCAGCTGCTGCTTGTGCTTTGCAAGGTACATGCTGAAGGGGGCGTTGTACTCAATAATTGTATAAGGGAAGAATATAGGGATGTTAAGATCTCTCTGTCCCTGGATGAGATACCCTTACTTATGAGGTGGGCCATGTAGAAAGCTTTCCGAACAACGGAAGTAACATGGTGGTCAAAAGCCAGGTTGCTATCAACCTGGGTGCCCAAATCCCTCACTACTGATTGTGTACATAGGATATAGTTATTAATGTGATAATATGTGGGGACGTCACTCTCCCCAAATGGGATGATGATGCATTTTTTGACATTCAGCTTGAAGCCATGTTTCTGGCACCAGCCATCTGTTTGGGTGAGACCCTCTTGGAGGACATCCACATCATTTGGGGAATTGATGACTGCTCCCAGCTTGCAGTCATCTGCAAACTTGGTCAGCCATAGCCCACTGGTTTTAGCCTGCACCTCAGAGAAGTATATCCTGAATGACAGAGGCCCCAAGACTGATCCCTGGGGTACGCCGCTTGTTACGGGTCTATTGCTTGAGGTGGCTTTCCCTATTTTGATTAGGTGGGTTCTATCAGTGAGCCAGTTTGCTATCCATCTGGTAACATATGGATTGATGCCTAGTTGAGAGAGTTCATCTACTATGCCCCAGTGGGGAATAGTGTCAAAGACTTTGACCAGGTCAAGGTAGGTGGCGTCCACTGTCTTCCCCTTGTCCATGGCTTTGGTGACTGTCTCAAAGAAGTCAACCAGATTTAATAGACATGATCTCCCCAATGTCCCTGTTAATGTCCATGATAATCCATTCCATGGCCTTGCAGATCAGGTTCGTTAAGTTGATGGGTCTATAATTTCCTGGATTAGTGGACACTCCACCTTTGTGTAAAGGGATGACAGTGGCTGTCCTCCACTCGGCTGAGACAAAGCCGCTACTCAGGCTTTGGTTGAATAGGATGCCTAATCGTGCTACAAGTTCATGCCTGAGTTCATGTAGGATGCAGCCTGGGATGTTATCAGGTCCCATGGAGGCTGTATTTTTTGTCTTTGAGAAGGCAGTGATGACCTATTCCCAAGAGATAAGGGGTGGGGGGCAGGTACCGGGGATGTCATGATTTACTGATGGGGATAGAGGGGAGAAGTTTTCACTAAATCTGTCAGCCAGTAGATTGGCTATATCTACAGCATTTGTGTATGTGGTTTCCTTGACCACCAGTTCAGAACAGATCTGGGTGCTTCCTTTGAGATTGCGGACATATATGAAGGAGGCCTTATGATTGTCTCTAGTAGATGTGGTCAATTTGGACTCAAAGTTGGCTTTAGAGGATTTCACTAGTGCTCTGATTTGCTTGTTCAGGCTAAGGAGAAATTGCTTCCAATTGGGGCACCTGCTCCTCCTTGGTCCTGGACACCAATTTTTTCCTTTTGTTATATAGTTTATTTATTGCAGATGTCCACCAGACAGGTTTATTATTCTTGTGGAGGATGGTTTTGTCCTATCAGGTATTCCTGATTCCATGCATCTATATAAATGCTTGTATAGTACTTTGGTGTAGATTTGGACATTGGTGCCAGTTCCTGCAGTGGGGGAGGGGGCTGTGGAGCCATTTATACCATCCCTCAGGAGGTTGTAATCAGCTTTGGAGAAGTTTGTTTTTGTTTGAGTCTAGCTAGAGGGGGGTCAGGGGAGATGGTGACTTTGAAAGTGATCGCTTTATCGTCAGATCTTACCAGGGAGGATGACACCGTATGTGTGCTGCAGTGGTTATTCATGTTGGTTAATATCAAGTCTAAGATATTATCACCTCTTGTGGGCATATTGACAAGCTGCTCCAAGGCATTTGCACTGATAAAATCAAGGAATCTCTGGGCATTTGTGTTCTGGCATGAATAGTTTTTCCAGTCTATGGTTGGTTAATTAAAGTCACCCAGGATCAGGGTAAAGAGTTGAATCTTGATAGATTTGAAGAGGTCCAGATAGGTAGAGTGGGCATCTTGAGTCAAATTTGGGGACCTGTAGCTAGCTATAATTTGAATAGGGGTCTTGTCAATGGTTAACTGCACCTGGAGTGTCTTCTGTTAGTTATACTGTTTGACCAGCCTGGAGGTGTGTGTGTCTTTAATATGGATCCACTTCAAAAGCTTGAAATACTGAAATCTCAAATTTCAGTATCTCGAGCCCAAGAAGTCGAATCCACAAAACAATGAAAACTAAAAACCGCGAAATTCAAAACCTCGAATACCGGAGGTTTTGAATTTTGCGGTTTTACTACACACACAAACACACACACAGACACACACACCATCCACCACACAAACACACACAATCACTCTACTACATGTAAGCAGGGGGGCAAGCCCCCCTGCACTCCCACACCTCCCCTACTTAAATATTCTCACTCCGAGGTCGCACTACATACAAACACACACAAAACACCACCGCACAAGCTACTTTCTCTTTGCACACACACATCACAGCAACAAAACACACCTCTCACACACCACAGCCCCTACCCAAACCCATTAACACACACACACACACACATACGCGCACACACACACACACACACACACACACACACACACACACACACACACACACACACGCACACACACACACACTTACCTGAATACATGACCATAGCGGAACTTTAGAAGTGTGAAATTCAAAACCTCCGGTATTCGAGATTTTGAATTTCACGCTTCTAAACTTTTGCTATTATGTGGATTTGGCTTCTTGGGCTTAAAATACTGAAATTTGAGATTTCAGTATTTCGAGCTTCTGAATGGAACCCCTTTAATATATATTGAAATTCCACCTCCTTTGGCTTTGCTGCCCATATTTTGGGGTCTGAATGTATGATAGGATGAGTAACCAGTTAAGGCTGGGGTGTTCTTCGCAGCTTTGAACCAGGTTTCTGTGACTGCACAAATGTCAGCATCTTCCAGGGTTAAGAATGCTTGCAATGAGTGCAGTTTCATGTTTAGAGTTGAAATTTTTATGTTGGTAGTATTGACATGACCTTTCCTAAAAAAGGCACTATGGGGGAGGCAAGGGCCTTTGCCAGAAACCTGAAGCCCAAGTGAGACAGATACAGGCCATCTTTAGCAAAGCATCTTGGTCTGTTGATCATATCTTCCTGGATCTCCCTGGAATGACACCAGAAACTAAGCCAATTGTTAAAGTCAATCATTTTTTGTATGTACTGAGGCATCATTCTGGGTGATGGTAGGATGCTGCTTAAGGCTAAAGACATATCGGCCTGGGACACATATTCAGCAAGCTCAATCATGTCTCTCTTCATATAGTCCAGGGAGGTATGTCTCAAGTTGTTCACACCAACATGGACTATGACAGAGTCATAATAGTACCTGTTGTTGAGAGACTTGAGTGCGTGTGTGATATGGCAGATTCTGGCACCTGACAAACAACTAACCGTGACTCTCTCCTTATCCAGCCTGGTGAGATGCACATCTGTGTGTCTCACAATGGAGTCTCCTATGACTAATATGTTGGGTTTATGGTTAGGCCTTAGTGGTTGCGAGACACTGGTGTGTGGACTATGCATGGTATGTGGTGTGGAGGGTTGTGGAGTTCTCATGTGTTTTTGCCTCTGAGGTCTCCTTTGTTTGGGTTTATTTTTGTTGAGAACCTCCGCATAAGTGGGTGTGTGTTTTGTAGTTGTGGGTGGTGTGTGAGGTGTAGTGATTGTGTTGATAACCTTCTCAGTGCCAGATATACTGGCTTGTGAGGTAAAGAACATAGACTCTTGCTTCCTTATGTAATTGCATCTCTCACAAATTGTGTTCCTAGGTGGTAGTTGTAGATGGTTGTCCATGTACATGAGGCAGTTGCTACACTGTTTCAGGATGGCCATATCAATCAGGCTGGCAGGAGAAACCATAGGAAATTGTTCATCCATATTTGTCAGAATCTGAAGGCGAGAGGCCAGGGAGAACTAATGGGTAGGCCTAAAGCCCAAGTGCTTAAACCAAGACTACGAGGCTTAGAATAACACTTAAAATTTAAACAGGCTAAAAGCGAGCAGTAATAAATGCATCAGAGAAGATGCAGTTGAACACTTTAGACAACAAGCAGCAAAAAAAACAAAATGAAGTAACAGAGTTTGAGGAGGAAACACAAATACTGTAAAAGCAGCTGAATGAAGTTTTTTTTTCTTTCTATAAAGTGAAAAGGGAGAAAGGAGATAATTCAAGGTTAGGAAACTAAGGGGGTTGGCCTTCCCAAATGTTGTCTCTGCATTAGGTAGAATGAGCTAATGACACTGGACTGGGAGGAGTGTCCCAGATCAAATTTACAGCGGGGGCAGCCAGCTGCAAAGCCACCAAGTATAAGAACAAGACACCAATAGGAAGGGAGTATGGAAGACTATGCTACAGCTACTAGCTACACTAATTTAGGCAGAAAACACTACAGAAATGTTTATCACAGTAGAAAAACAGTGGTGAGACACTAAATGAAAGTTTTAAACAGATAAAGGAGCAAGGAGACTCTAGAAAATGCTTTTAACTGCAAACAAATCAGTTATATGATACACTCCTTGGCAGGAAATCAGAACAAACAAATAGATGCTTAACAAATGGAGAAAATTTCCAGTTAATACAGTTAATGAGAATATAGCCCAGAACAGGAAGTTTTCCTATTCCCTGCTGTAGCGCGATCTCTGAGTTGGTATATTTAAGTAGGGGGGTGGGGGGGAGGGGTGCAGCCCCCCCACATGAGGGGTTCAGGGGGGCTTGCCCCCTGCATTAGTCTTCTAACTACTTTCTTTCATCTAATTTTACACATGTTAAAAGATCAATGTTTTCAAACATTGACCATATGGTCTCGACCATATGTAGTTCGATGTTTTAAATGTTCGATGTTTTATCATGTAACCCACACCTCATGTTTGCTAGTACTATCATTTTAGGACATTTTATGCTTGATGACATATGCAGGCCTTGTTGTGGTAAGTCCTTTGGGGTGAGGCAAGTCACCCACTACAAATAAAACACTGCAAAACCCTACATATGTTTAGGCTACCAAGGTTATGCCATATGGATATATACACATGCACCAAGTGGGCTGGAGTAAGATTAGAATCACTATCTATCTAGTCTTATACATTATAGATGATGGTAATTATCACATGCACCACGGCTTACATCTGGGGGCTACACCTCCCCACACCCCCAATGTGGGGGCTGTGCCCCCATACCTCCCTAACTATATATACTAACTCCAGGATTGCACTACAGTGGGGAAAAGGGCATATACATTTTATTTGCCCAACTGTACTTACATTCAGTGAAATGTGATTCAGTGAAATGAGTTTTCATTGACTTGAGCTTTCAGAAATTTGGTGTGAGTGTTTTGAAATTCAGTGAAATTAGTTTTCAATGAATCAAAGTAAACCCATATAACTATATATATCTGTACATATCTATTTGACACTACATAGTGATAGATATACTATGCATGTGAGGGAGAGATCGTGACAGATGGATATGCATATGTATATCTATATGTATAAACATTTATACATAACAGGTCATTTTGATGAAGGGGCAACAGAATTGCACTCATTTTACCTAAATGTATGGACATGCCCAGTTGGACTGGCAGTGCTAATAAGGTGACTCCAGTCCACACCTACCTGTACTCCAGTCCGGGATTTTGTATGTTACAGACATTAGCATTCACCCCTGTTTCTGCAGTACTGCACTTCACTCATATTGTCCACAGCATTCCCAAGCTGTACTTAATCTGTGACTGCGGTTAGTAATGTTACACCTCCAAAGACTTACAGTCTGCACACCTCTCAACTGTCCTGATTTCCAAAGAATGTGCAGAGTTTTGCCTCATATGTTTGGTCTGTTCCTCAAACTTTTATGGTCTTCTGGTGAAGTACTGAATATTGACGTGACCACATTCTACTACTTTCAGACAAGCATTTGTGTTTCAGACGTTATATCCTTCAGAACATATGTAATAATGCAACACCTTTACTTCCAGTGACTTTCTAGGTTTATGGGGACAATATTTGAAATCTGACCCTATATTTAGGCCTTTGTCCACCCAATCTTACTGGCTTTGTCCAGATTTCTTGCAGTAAGAGGTATGACAGTCTGTGAAAACACCAACATAGTACTACCTCACATGCAAAAGATGGGAGTAATTCCAGATGAGAACCATCAACACCATCACCCATGCTAGCTTCCCTAGTCCACTGAGCCACACAGGTTGCTAGACAGAGGGGAGTCATTCATCACACAATCAACAGTATAAATATGTACATTGTTATCCTGAGTGAGGAGAGACATGCAGTGGTGTGAACAATATTTATGTTACAGCCTAGAGATTGCCTGGTCCACTGATGTACCATAGGCGATTTTCTGTTAAAGCAGTTGTATGGGTACACTGCTGTGTTAGGGGTGGGGGAACAATGGCACATGATCTGCTGGGATACACTGTGGTCCAAATATCATGAGAGCCCACTGTTTAACATCTCCCTTGACCAATGTAGTGAATATTCCAACCATGAGGCCTAGTGACTATTAAGGAACACATACTATTGGACTGGGTATCTGTAGTCCCATGTAGCTGTTACATCTGACCAATTAGCCGACTATATTTCCTTGCATAACAGCAGCAGATTCATACATGTGATATATTTTCTCCATTCAGGGGTCCAAATAAAGAGATGAAAAGTCAGCAAGCAAAGGAGAGGAGTAGTGCTGAAATTGAATTCATCCTCAAGTCTTGGTGAGTACCTTCGTGAGGTGGACCCTGTTTTCATAAAATCTCACCAAGGCGACACTGATATATAGGCTGTATTTATATATCAGAAGCAGGTCAAAAATTAAAAGAGATAGCTGGGTGCTTGAGACCCAGGATAAAAAAGTGCCCAGTCCTGGTAGGCGCATTGGTGCCAGGTCTGGAAAAAATGACAGTGTAGAATCCTCAAAATATGGAAACATTCCTACAATGGGGTCAGTCTAGGCCCAGGGGAGGATGGCTCCCCTGTTGTAGAAGGAAGTAGCAGTCCACAAAAAAAAAAATCACAAAAACAGATAAGGCAAAGAAAACCCATAAAGACAATAGAGTGGACTACTGAGGATAAGAAAGAAATTATGTATTGTTACTATTATGCAAAAAGCCCAGAATTTCCAGACACAAGATGTACAAAATGATTAATAGAGAAACTAGAGGAAAGAAAAATACTTCCGCAAGAAAAACTGTCAGAAGCTTCAAATGAAAATTTGTGTTCATTAATACAACAGATTTGTGAAAAACAGTATATAGCTCAAGAAACTTTGATCTGTTTGGAAAAAGAAGCATCTGAGGAAGTGTGAAAATATAAACACCAAAACCTAGAGATATTTGAACAATATAAAAAAGAAATATGGACATGGGAAAGAAAGAAAGATCCGATATGGTGCAATATTTATGCAAGGGAGAAAGCCCCAAAGATATTTGAAGAGAAATACAGGCAAAGGCATACGGATATGGAAAATTTTACAATAAAAAAATAATATCACAAAGATGGAATCTAGAAAAAAAGATTAATAAAGTAGAAGTTAAAAAAATAGAAGTTGAAGTTATGGACTGCCTGCCAAGTGAAGGATTTGGTGTAGAAGATCTAATACATGTTCACAGCATGATGGAGTGAGTCCTCAAAGTAAGGAGAAACAGGAAGATTAGAAAACATCTGAAGAACAAAAAATGGTCATGGGAAAGAAAAAAGATTTAATATGTTGTAATATTTATGCAAAGGAAAAAGCAAAACTAACCAATACAAAAAGAGCAGCATCACAGATATTTGAAGAGAAATACAGGCAAAGGAATCGAGACATGGAAAACTTTACAATACAAAAAAAAGTAAGAAGACAAAGAGGAAAAGTAGAAAAGGAGATTAGTAATGGAGAACTTGAAGAAACAGAAACTGATGTTATGGAGTACCTGCAAAGTGAAGGATTCAGTGTAGAAAATCGAATGCAGAAAGCACCACAACAGGATGGAGCAATGGATATCCAAATTAAGGGGGAACCAGTAGAACAGGAAGCAATTGGTCAGGTGCCATATCAAGATGTTTTGAAGCTTTCCACAGGAAATCAGTATAAAGTTTCACTTGAAGCTAGACAGCAAGGAAAGGAACAGGAAATTGTAGAAACTCTGATGCAGTAAATGTTAAGGAGTGATAGGCCAGTGAGTTCCCGTACGACAGAACAACAGATGGCACAGAATGAATTTGATGCAAGGTGCCACAGAAAGATGGTATAGAACTTTCTATAGAATGCCCACAGGAAATGGAGAACAAGGGACATGCCCTCAGTTTGGAAGAAAATGAGCTAAGAGAAGAGTTGTTTGATTTAATAGACATAGATAGATATATTAAGATCAATGAGAGAAATAGAGTGCAGAAGGTCAATAAAACCCAAAAAGTCAGAAGTCTGATAAAACAAATGAATGCAGTAATTAGAACTGTCCATAGAAATTCATGTGATATAACAGAAGTAAACAGGATATATTACTGTGCTGCTAAATTAATAACTGATAAAGTTCTACCACAAGAACATAGGGTAGTGAGGGAAAGAAAGGGGAAAATTGAATACCATCATGGAAGTATCGAATACAGAAAACTATAAATCAAGACAAGAAGTGTCACTCTTAGAAGACTATAAAAGAGGGAACAGATCAACAAAAATACTAAGAAAGATAGATGTGATTAAAACAATGCACAGTATTAGAACAGACCAGGATTTATCATGCACTATCGCAAATAAACTAAACATTTCAGCACAAACAGAAAAACTTAGAAGATACACAGATAAATATAAAGGAAAAGTAGAAAATAAGCAATTTATTGATGACCCCAAAAAAGTTTTATAGAGAAATGGGAAATAAGGTAAAAGGAATTGAAAATACGCAAAAAAAAGGAAGTAGATACATTTTGGAGAAGTATCTATGAAGATCCTGTGGTACATAACAAAGATGCTAAATGGATAAAAGCAGTAAAAGAAAGAATAAGAAGTTTAAAGGTGCAGGATATGAAATGGGATGAAGTAACAGCCAGAGAGACTGAGACAAATTAAGAAAAGGCTTTAATGGGAAAACCCCAGGCCCAAATGCAGTACCTAAGTTTTGGTTAAAAGTATTAACATCTTTGCACAAGGATTTAGTCATAAGTAAGAACTATTTATATGCGCACCCCGAACAGACACCAACCTGGCTAACAATAGGCAAAACAATGCTCCTTCCTAAGAGTGAACCTGCAAGCTACCCTAAAAATTATAGACCAATAATTTGCCTTCCGACGATGTATAAGCTATATATGGGAATTGATGCAGACATAGTTTATAGTCATTTAGAAGAAAACTCAATTATGGCAGTAGAACAAAAGGGCAATAAAAGAAAGTCATATGGAACAAAGGATCATTTGTTGTTAAAGTTCTAGTGGAGAACTGTAAGAAAGAGAAGAATCTAAGTATGGCATGGATTGACTATAAAAAGCATTTGATAGTATTCATGGATAAAAGAGTGCTTAAAATTCTATAAGATATAACCTACACTGATTGATTACAGTACAGTGACCATGAAACAATGACAGACCACTTTGAAATTAAGCCATGATAAAGGACAGATTATTATCCCAGGGATAAAAATTCAGAGGCGGATATTCCAGGGTGACTCTCTGTCACCATTGCTATTCTGCATTGCCATTAACCCATTAAGCTGTTTACTTAACAATTTAGGCCATGGCTACAATTTGGCTTCTAAAAAACAACAAAGTATAAAGACTGCTCATCTTCTCTTTGTCGATGATATAAAACTGTATAGCTCATCAGATGAGGAACTGAAAGCACAGCTGCAGGTTGCCAAAACTTTTTCAGATGATATAAGAATGTAATTTGGTCTTGATAAGTGTGCAAAAGCAACCTTTAAAGCAGGAAAACTGCAGCACCATGAAAACATTAGTTTGGGACAAGAATGTGATATAAAAGAACTTGAGCAAGTGGGAGTGTATAAATATTTGGGAATTGATGAAGGATCAACAATAAAACATGAACAAAGGTGAATAAGACTTAGGAAGGAATATTTTAGAAGACTTAAATTAATTCTGAAAACAGCGTTGACATCTAGGAACAAAATCCAAGCTATAATCCAATTTGCTCTTCCTGTCCTAACTTACAGTTTTGGAGTGGTTGACTGGCCCCAAAATGTATTGGATAAAGTAGATAGGAAAACAAGAAGGATGCTTCACGCTCACCAAATAATTTTAAAAAATCAGTGTATACCATGATTATATATTCCCTGTTCTGAAGGAGGGGATGGGTCTCCTTAAAATTGATTATATGTATAGACCTGCAATCGTGGGACTCCACACATATCTGCTGACCTCACAAGACACAAATGTAGAGAAAGTTTTGAAACATGAGGAGAATAAATCTAAGATGAATTCTCTGCTTAATTTAGCAGAAGCATATTGGCGTCAAGCAGGAATGGAAATCAAACCAGAAGTAGATAAAGTCAGGCAGCAACTGAATGTGCCAAAAAAACAAAAGAAAGAATATAAGGTGAAGGACCGCATGAGAAGGCAAGAAATGTGGAAAAAGCATAAATATAGTTGTAAGTATAGAAAACTTCTGGAAGAAACTCATGTTGATCAAGAATTAACACAGGCATGGTTAAAGAGATGTGAATTCAAACCAAGAGATGAAAGGTTAATATTGGGAGCTCAAGATAGTGGGCTCTGCACATGCTGGTTTACAAAGTCCATTGAACATGTGGGAGAAACAGACAAATGTAGGTTTTGTAAAATCGAATTGGAAACAGTCGCACACCTTGCTGCTGGTTGTGACATACTAATGGCAGAAGGACTGTATACTGAAAGGCATAATAATGTGAGAAGACTGTTGCACTGGGGATCATGCAAACATTATGGCACTGAAGTGGCTGCAAAACACTAGAAACATGAGCCACAAAGCATCATAGAAAATGATAAAGTTTATATCACATGGGATCACCCATTATCAACAGTTCAAAATATAGATGCTAGAAAACCAGATATAGTGGTCCAAGAAAAGAAGACAAAAGTAGCATTGATCATGGAAATTGCTACACCCAGTGATTACATTGTCTTGCGTACAGAGTGACGCAAAGTCATAAAATATCAGGATCTGTAGGCAGAAATGAGAGCAGTGTGGAAGAAAGATACCCCTACAGTTCCAATAGTAGTTGGAGCAACAGGTCTTATAAAAAAGAATCTACAGTCGTATTTAGATATGTTACCAATCCATGTAACCCCTTACAAATTGCAGAAAGAGTCATTACTGGGCACATTGCATGTGCTGCAAAGAGCACTTTTGGTTGACATCAAAGATTGAAACAATACTAATTTCATGAGGTTTAATTGGACTTTGAATTAGGAATGGGGTCCATTCCCATCATAGTATTAGAACCCCAAAAGACTTGGAGTAATTAAAAAAGAATGAAGTGATATATTATAGTAATCCTTACAATTAGTGTGTAGCTTAGAGACTTAAATTGTGAATGCAGCAGTTGAGAGACCTGTAGTTCAGAGCTGACTCTGTGTGATGAAAGCCCTACACAACCAATAAATGGATAGGTATCGGTTGTGTGGGTTGCCTGGCATCAACATATTTACTATATGTATGTGAGTAGGAATAAGGTGTCAGTCACTAGGGCCTTTAGTTGTCAGTGAATGTGCTATGTGTTGTCTCTTATCCAATGCCAGGGCATGTTGGGTATGCCTATGTCTCCCTACAGGGACATCATCTGGGGGTCCATCTCTGAGTCCTCTTGTGAGTATGGCTGTGGTGGCCTAGGCACTGGTGGGGGGGCTGTGTATCCCTTCTCTTTGCTGATCCTGCTGCAGCTGTTTCCACAGGATCATATTGTGTAGCATGGCACATACAGTGAACATATGTGCACATGTGGCTGGAGAGTACTGCAGGGCTGCACCAGAATCACCGAGATACCACAGCCATGACTTCAGCAGTCCAAACACATACTCTATGATGTTCCTAGTTTGTGCGTGTGCCTCATTATGGTGTTCCTCCGTGGGTGTGTATGCATTTGTGATGGGTGTCATCATCCACATTTCTAGGGCATAGCCAGCATCTGCCAATAAATGGCTATGTGGGATGTCCACTCTAGCAAATATCTGGTACAGCTGTGATGTGTGCCAGATATGGGAGTCATGATAACTGTCAGGGCTGCAAGCACAAACATTCATGATAATGTCCTGGGCATTGCACATGAACTGGTAGTTGATGGAGTGGTACGCCTTGTGGTTAATGTAGATTCTACCCTCCTCACTGGGTGGTGCCTTGATGTGTACACAAGTGCAGTCTATGGCACCCAGTATCTCAGGGTAGTGTCCTACATGGTAGAAGTGTTTCATATTGCTGACCCTCATCTCAGGGGTGAGAAAATAAATGTGCTCACTGGCATGTGGTAGCATGGCATCCAGGAACTGGTAGAGTACCCTGGATGCTGATGCCTGTGAGACCCCAATCATGTCCCCAGTTAGTCTTTGGAAGGTACCTGTGGCTATTATCCTAAGGGCTACACATACCTTTGTTTCCACTGGGATGGGTTCCCCTCTGTTGGCTCTGGGTCTGAGTTAAGGGCAGCAGAGCTCAGTGAGTTATTGTAGTATGTCACTGTCCACCCTGTAGCACTCTACCATCTCCAGCTCATGTAGTTCCTGGAAGGTTATCCTGGGCCTGAACACTCTTCTCCTTCTCTGTTTAGGCCTGTTGTCAGCAGCACCAGCAGCAGCATTGACTTCAGCATCTAGCACATACAGATATAGCAGACCTGCAGCAGCCCTTAGCATTCTTTAACTTAAAATTCCCAAGTCTGTACTCTAATGGTGCAGAGTATGGATGAAAAGTCAGAATGTAGTGTGTACGCACCCTTTATAGTGCTCTACTGGAGGTGCCGACTGTGTGATTGGCTACCTATGGTGCATTCCTCCTGCCAAGTACATCATTAAGAAGATTTAATGGCCCTAGTTTAAGTGAAACAGGGGTCATCAGTAATTAATATATCATTGAGTTTTAGATACACTCAGCACAGTGGCATGCCATGCAAACACATGGAAACAAGCACTGGGAAGGTAAACAAAGCTTAGCAGTCACTGTACACCCTCCTGAAAGGTCACACTCAGCACAGTGGCGCACAATGCAAACATGCAGAAACACATGCCTTGAAGGCAAAGAAAGCTTAGCAGTCAGTGTACACCCCCCTGCTGAGCACAGTGGCACACTACGCAAACAGGTGCAGCTAAGCACCAATGGGCTTACAAGTCCTCAGACACACCCCTTCTTGATGTCAACTACCTCTTCTGTGGACACCAACATGGTTCTCTGCTTACAAGGAAGGGATATGTGAACACGGATACCCATTTGTGCTATTCAGTAACACCACTTCATTTGCATAGGCATATGTGCAAACAGCCTGGAAACTACATGGTTCAAGGCCCTACCTTGTTAGCAACAGCACCTTTCCACCATTGTGGGGTCATATAATATATTTACATCACTATTAATTGTGGTTTTCCCAATCTTTTTTTTTTTTTTAATTTTTTCATAAAAGCATGTTTGCGTACTGTGGCGTGCTGAGCAAACATACCCAGAGCATTAAAAAAATAAAATTATTTTAACTTATTTCCCTTAAGTTTTTGGACACACAGTGAATAGTTTTGCTCATATCTGTATGTGCTATGCCATTTCTGTCCATCTACCTATGCTTTTACAGCCCCTGATGTCTGTCTAAAATCCTGTACATGGAATTTTTCCATGTACACTATGGACACACGACAAGGGGTCTGCAGGGCTGCCTATCTTCTTGCTGGATTGCTCTACCTCCCTCACTTTCATGAAATTCACCTGTTTATGAGTTAATTTGCATGCCACTGATACTTCTGTGTTAGCCTATGCATGTGTGCCACCCAGCTGTGTTACTGATTTGCAAACCTGCTTACTTTCATGTAAGCAGCGTGCCACGATGCCTACATGGTAAAAAAGACCATGTAGGCTTTATTAACCCCCCCCCTTTGTTTTACTGCTAAGTTATCTTTCTTGAAGTCTTAAGACTCGTTGGCTAGGATCAGTTAGGAAATATCCCTTTTTGCATTAATTGATTGAATATGAATTACATCTAGCTAGTGGGAGGAGCTGACAAACACTCTTCAGGTATTCCCATACATTCCTGTTCATCTACAAAAGCTCTGAGTTTACAACTGCTGTTTGACCACATTAATTTTTGGATATTCTACATTTATAGTTTTCATACATTCATTCCTTTTTTATTTTGGTAAATTGTACTACAGTTTGTTGTATTTTAAACATTGTATTACTGCAATTTTTTCCCATAAATGTTAAAAGTTATTGACCAGGATCAGTTAGGAGACATTCCTTTTATGTTTACACTGCCTATTTCCTCCTAACTTCTAAATTACTAACAAATCCATACCATTTTGCTCTATCAAAACATATTCTCACTAGACATTTCTCTAAGCTACCGTTCTAGTTCCCTCAATTTTTTTTGCCATACCTGGTCTGTCATCCAGAAAGTGACTTTCAGTTTGGTGTAAATACTCAAGTAAGCATATTGTATATATACATTCCATATAGCCATTATAACAGGATAACTGTAACTTCTATGGACAAACTGTATTGTACTTTTTCTTTAGACTACTATTTATAATGCTTTCTTTCCATTTTTGGATTGCATATTTGTTCCCCTGTATTTAATCCACGGTATACATATGTTATACATTTGTTAAGTTTTTGAACATATACTTAGTATTTAATTGTGCTTAAATTTCCTGTATGGAGCTTTTTATCCTTGGGCCTCTGCTTGAAAACAGGCCTCTGGCTCAGTCAGACTTTCAGGGTCAACAAAATGTAAAATAAAATAAAACAAAATAAAATAAAGTAAAAAATAAATAAATAAGTAAATTCATTGAGTAGGAATTAGATCTGGCTAAGTAGTAGGGGAGCTAAGAAATATTTTTTCCAGTATTCACATATATTCCTTTTCAACTACAGGAGCTCGGAGTTTGTACCTTTATCTGCACTTTTTAAAAAAAATAAAAAATACAGTATTTAATTTGATTTAAGCTGTGTTGAAGGAATATTAACTGAACTGGCAGTTTTTCTGCTCTTCTGCTCTTTAGTAACTTGAACAGAAGCTAGTGTTTGCTGAATTTTGTTATTTGCTAGTAATTACAGGTGTGGGGGTAGCCACATTCTTTGATTTCCTGTCCTTGCCTAGTTAAGTGGTGCATTGTGAAGTATTTTCTGCTTAAAAAACTCAGCTTTGGCCGGCTAACAACTTGGTTATATTCAACTGGACGTATAAGAGAATTTAAGTACCTTTATCTGCACTTTTAAAAAAAAAAAAAAATACGGTATTTAATTTGATTTAAACTGTGTTGAAGGAATATTAACTGAACTGGCAGTTCTTCTGCTCTTCTGCTCTTTAGTAACTTGAACAGAAGCTAGTGTTTGCTGAATT
>NC_056728.1:129667014-129677014 GCF_019279795.1 Protopterus annectens
CAGAACAAAACAAAAACCCCACTTTAAACATTATATTAAGTGGGGGGGGGGCGAACCCCTGTACTTAAATACAGCAACTTCGAGACCGCACTACAGTGCGAACGGTAGTGTTAACGAAGCTGCGAATTTTTTCCCAAGGAAAGAATTCGCTTAAACGCTTCGATATTTTGCCATTTCAAGCTTTTGAGTTCGACCAAGACGCATTCGAAAGAATGCGTCTTCGGTCTTCTAATAGGGAATCCTCTGCCACCACCCTACTTAACTTCTACCCACCTAATCTCTTCTGTGCTTTGCCTTAAACTTCTATTCCACCTCTAACATTATTCATTATGTACTTCTACTTTGTTTTCCTTCCCCTCTCTCTGTCTTCAATCAATTTGATTAACTACCGCCTCCTCTCCCTGTCTGCCAGTTATGCACTGTCGGTACATTTTAATAAGCCTATTTATTTTTTTCTGATGATATTCTACAAACCTACAATTTTTGTAAACTCATTTGAATATTATGTCCTGTTTTACTGTAAACTGACTATTGCTCAACTTCAGAATTTATAAGAATTGTTAAATGAACGCTTTTCTTTTTTAATTATTTTCCTTTTCATGAATACTTTTGCTGAAGTTTAGTATTTTTTTATGTACACATGCATATGTAAACTACGTTTACTGTTTGTTTTGTATGTTGGAGCGTTTCTCTTCAAGTCTCCACTGAAAATGGGCCACCAGCCCAATGGACTAACCCGGTTGCCAAAAGACAAATAAAAATAGATTAAAGAATTAGAATATTGTTACCAGGGGGTCTATAGATACAGGCTATTGCAAACGTCTTGTGTGGGTTAAGGTGTCAGTTGAGAAAGATAAATGCTGCAGGTGAGAAGTCAGGGAGTGGCACAGGTTAAGCTGTTCTGAGTATGTGATAGCAACACCTCTCCTTTTTTTTTTTTTTTTAGAAAGTCTGCCTTGCCAGAATATGTTGTAGCCGGGGGGGGTAGAGGTACTGAGTTAGTGATATGAGGTTTGAGCCATGTTTCTGAGAGAGTTAAGATGGGGGGAGTGGTGGGCTTTTTTCCTCCCTTTACGTTCGATCATCGTGTTAGTTTAAAAAAAAAAAAAAAAAAAAAAAAAAAAAGTTAGTTATAAGTGTTTTGTGTTTGTGTTTCTGTTTTCCTACCTCAGCCCAATCCCTGTTAGAGTGTGTATGTGAGTGGGCCGTTAGGGCTTTTACTGTTTCTACTATGGCTGAACAGCCTAAGGTTCTGTTTAAGAAGTGCACAGAGTGTGGTCACAAGCTCTCACCAGCCATTGGCCACACTCTGTGTGTTCTATGTTTAGGGGTCTCCCATCTGCCTGCATCTTGCGACATTTGTTCAGGCTTTAACCCTAGGGCTTTGAAGGATCGCCGGGCTAAGCTTGTGGCTAAGGGTCTGCTACCTGCTTTTGCCCTAGAGTCTGCCTTGGTTTCTTCCCCAGCCAGTGACACTGTGCAGGCAGGGACTCCACCTCCCGCCAGGCCTGCTTCATCGGAGTTGTCCCAAAGAGGTAGGGACAGAAGGGACTAGGAGAGGGACAGGCCCAGAAAAAGCTCACCGGACAGGGAGTTTTTCTCCAGCCCCTCTTCAAAGGCACCCAGGTCTCGTTCTCCTTGGCTCCGCTCTCCTCGTTTCTCGCCGGAGCCAACTGAGCGATTGGTGCCGAGGCACTCCCCTCAGATCCGGCCCAAACCCGAGTCGGTCGCTTCCTCCAGGTCAACTCAGAGTGTCTCCAACCTGGATATGGACAGGCTGATGAGGAGGTTCATCCAGAACCAGATTCAGATGGGGGTCTTGCCAGGGCCCTCTCCCTTCTTCTTAAACTATGTTCCACCGTATTGCTCCTTCCCCGATCTGACCCGACGCTTCGGGGCTCTCTGGTCAGAGACCTTTCGGAGCTGTGGGGTCGGCGCCGATGGTTCTTGTTTCCTCGACGCCGACTGTCACCTTGACTTCCTCGGATCCGATCTTGGATCCAGGAGACTCTTGGAGTCATGGTCGGGGAATCGGACCCAAGGGTCGAGATTTCGCTCGTTTGGATCCCATCCTCTGTGCCCGGACTACCCCTCAGTTGGCTTCGATCCCTGCTTCGGTGCCGGGGAGAGCCTTTTCCTTATCTACTTAGGTGTGCTCTCCATTGGCATTCGGGGCAGTGGAAAGGGTTTTCTCCCAGGGGTTGAGGCCACAGCTCACCTACTCTGATCCTACCCAGACCCCTCTGATTTTGGATTCTGCTCCCATTACCCTGTCTCAGGGACAGCCCGTGCCAAAGCAACCCCAGGTTGTTCCCATCAGGGAATCTTCGGAGACTTTAATCCTCTCCAGAGAGTCCCACTGGAGAGGAACCTCGTAAGCGCAAGTGTAAGAGGAGGCACTTGGACTCCCCAGAGTCCATTACAACTGATATGAACTTAGAGGAAAAAGAGGGTTCCCCCAGATCACCTTCGGAGGACGTCTCGTTCGGAGACATTATGGAGATCCTCCACCAGAGAAGAGATTGGTCAGCCCCCAAACCCTCTGCGGATGAGTCCGTATTCCTGGAGGCCTTTGGCGCAGGCCCATCTACTTTTTGGGTCTCCCCTCCAGCGTACCCTTTGGTGGACCTCATCACCACTAGGGCATAGAAGGATCCTGACACCGTAGAGCCTATACCCAAAAGGCCAGACAAAATTCTTTCTCCGCCGTCAGACAGACAGGCTTAGTCCAAGGGAGCCCCGGTAGGTGCTTTGGTGGTTGCAGCTGCCACAAAGAAGGAACTGGCACAGGAGAGTTCCTCTGTTCATCCACCAAAGAGTCCAGGTCAATGGATCATTTCGGGAAGCGCATGTACTCGTCAGCGACATTTTCTATTTGTGCGCTGAATTACTTGACACATGTCATCCGACTGCAGTGAGACCTTATATCGGAACTAACTGAGTCACCCCCGGAGTCTTTGTCGCAACAGGACAAGCAGTCTTTCACTGCGAAGATGACTACACTGAAGTCAGTGACAAATACCTCTATGCGTCTCCTCTCTCATGTTATGGAGGGAGCCACTAGAGCTGCTGGTACAGGCGTTGCCTTGTGGTGACACGCCTAGATCAGGCTGTGTCAATTTGCAGACCCTTTTAAGGCGTCTTTCATCAACACCCCTTTTGATGGATCATCCCTCTTTGGGAAGTCTGTACGCGACACATTAACCCAGAGTGAGAAGGATGGAAAGACTTTGTCAGCCATCGGATCCGCTTCTCTAACCCCCAGAGGTCCTATTCCAGGAACCAAAAGGGGCAAAAGAACATGTGGTTCCGGAAATCACAGTCCTTTCATGACAATCAGGAATACTCGTCCCCCAGAGGCAGAGGGGGACAAGACCGACCGTCCCAGAGGCAGAGGGGGTCCGAGAAACTTTGGGTCTAGGGAACCTTTTTCCGACAGACCCGCACAGCAACCCTGAGGGGTTGCCCGGATGCTGTACTCTGGAGGCAGTCGGGGGAAGATTTTCCTTGTATCCAGCGGTATGGGAGTCCATTACTGCAGACTGCTGGGTGTTATGCATCATATCAAGAGGATATTCTATCCCCTTCATTTCATGTTCCATAACCCCAGCACACCTTCCAGATGTTCCACCTGCTCACAGGTAGGCTGCAGCCTTAGAGGTTTCGAAGCTGCTGCAAAAACGAGCCATTGAGCCATTCCCCCCCAGATCAATCCTTATCAGGCATCTACTCCAGGTTCTTTTTAGTGCCAAAGAAGACGGGGGACCTCAGGCCCATTCTGGACCTGTCTATCCTCAACCTGTCGGTAGAGAAACAAAAATTCCGGATGGTCACTCTACAGTCCATTCTTCCATTTCTGAGAGAATGCAACTGGATGTGCTCGCTAGACCTCCAGGACGCTTACTATCACATCAAGGTCCACAGGAGCTCCTGGAGGTTTCTATGCTTCAGGCTAGGGGCCAGTCACTTTCAGTTCAGAGCCCTACCCTTCTGTCTCACCACAGCCCCCAGGGTGCTCACCAAGGTTATGGCGGTCACCTCACCTGAGACTTCAGGGCATTCAGGTATTCCCCTACTTAGATGACTGGCTCTTCGCTACATCCACCAAACATCTCTCGTCAGGCCCTACACTACTTCCTTGGACTGGCTCACAAGTTAGGCATCACGATCCATATCAATAAGTCCCACCTGGCTCCGGTTCAGATCATAGACTTCAATGGAGCATGGTTGGATTTGATTCAGTCCAAGATTTTTCTCACTCCGGAAAGGATAGAAACTCTCAGACTCCATGTATTGGCTGTCTTGGATCACTCGGTAGTCACAGCAGCCGATGTTCTCAGGGCCCTGGGTTCGATGGCAGCCGCAGTCTCTATCCTCCCTCTTGCACGTCTTCACATGAGAGTCCTTCAGTGGAATCTAGCAGTTCAATGGTCCTGGCTAGACCTTCCGATGAATTTCCACATCTGGATAAATCGGACATGCAGAACGTCACTCCAGTGGTGGCTTCAATCAGCGGACATTTTCATGAGGCGCAGCTTTCTAGCCCCTCCGGCTCAAGCCACGGTGACCACGGACGCTTCCCAGCTTGGGTGGGGGGGTACTTCCTGGGAAGGATGGTCGAGGGCACGTGGTCCCCTCCAGAGACCAAGCTACACATCAATGTCCTGGAGATGAGGGCAGTGCTTTTTGTGTTGAGAGCGTTTCACCCTGTCCTACCTCCAGGGAGGGTAGCCATTCAGTCAGACAACATGTCTGTAGTCTGGTGTATAAACAAACAGTGAGGGACACGATCCTACCCTTGTCGCGAGGCCATGAGGGTTTGGGAGTGGGCCATATCCACCAGTCAGTTTCTCATTGTAGTGGACAGTCTCAGCAGGGCAATCCTTCTGCCTTACGAGTGGTCTCTGAAACCATCAGTGGCGGAGAAGATCTTCTGTGTTTGGGGTCAACCTTGCTGTGATCTCTTCGCATCTCCTTCCAGTGCGAAGTTCTGCAACTTCTTTGCTCTGATCCCCCCTCTGGGGGGTGTCCCCAGGGACGCGCTCTAGTCCATGCTTGGCCTCCCGGGCAACTGTATGTTTATCCCCTGTTACCTCTTATTCCCAAGTTCCTTCAGAGAGCTTGCCAGCTGCAGTGCAAAGTCATTCTCATAGCTCCCTTCTGGCCTCATCAAGTGTGGTTTCCCTTCCTATGGTCTCACCTGTTGGCTCCTCCATGGAGTCTAGATCCATGCCCGGATCTGATTTCTCACCCGTCGGGCTTGCCCCTGCCGAACCTGGATAGTCTCAAGCTGACGGCGTGGCTGCTCCAGTTCCCATGATCATCAGGACTCCCGGACTTTCGTCCCCTGTTAAGAATATTTTGGTAGCTTCTCTTAAAGCCTCCATTAGGAAACTCTAAAATAGCAAGTGGAGACGTTTTTGCGTTTGGGCCTCAGCACAATCTGAACTCGTTTACAGCCCCTGTTCCGGTCATACTGGATTTTCTGGGCGATCTTTTTCTATCAGGCGCAAGTGCTTCTACCATCAAGGTTCAGCTGGCTGCCATCTCCAATTTTCATGTGGGTGAAAATAAGGTTGCTCTGGCTTCTGCCAAATTGTGTAAAGCTTTTCTGAAGGGCACTTTTTTATTGCAACCACCAGTTAAAGAAACGGTGCCCCCCCTGGGATCTTACTTTAGTCCTTCAGGCTTTGACCTCTCCCCCCTTCGAGCCAGCCGGTTCAGTTCCGATTAAGTTTTTGTTGTGGAAGACAGCCTTCTTGGTCGCCATCACGTCAGCCAACAGAGTTTCAGAGTTGCAGGCCTTATCCTCCTTGCCCCCCTATTTGGTTTTCCACAAGGATAGGGTTTCGCTGCATAGGTGTCCTCAGCAGCCAGTATTAATCAGTCTATAAATTTGTCAGTCTTATTCCCAAATTTCCAAAATAGAGGTGAAAGTAAGCTTCATTTTATTAGATGTCCATAGACAGCTTCGTTTTTACCTGTCGGATCAATTGTTTGCCTCTTTTTCAAAACCATTTTTGGGCAAAGCAGTTTCGAAAGTGTCCTTAGCACGGTGGATCACTCTCTGTATTTCACAGGTTTATAAGGACAAAGGTTTATCCTCCTCCTAGTATATTGAAGGCTCATTCCACTAGAGCAATGGGCACTTCTGCAGCTTTCTGGTCACGTGTTCCGTTAGATGATATCTGTGCGGCAGCGACATAGGCCAATTCGCACGCATTCATTTCTCATTATAAATTGGATCTTATTTCTAGAGGGAGAGCATCCTTTGGCTCTGTGGTGCTCAGGAATATCCTTCCATAAGGGCCTCCCAGGAATTATAGTAGCTGGGGACTCTGTCCCATATGTGCAGAATGAATGAAGTCAACTACTTCAGATAAAGAACTTATGTTCTTACCATAACGTTCCATCTGAGTAGTAGACTTCATTCTTCTGCACCTTCCCTCCCTCCTTCCCCCTCACTTTCAGGTTTTTCCTGTATAGCATTGTGATTATGTTGCCACTTGTGTCAGCAAACTCGATCTGGGGATAGATAGGAGGAAGTGATGTAATATAGGTAAGGGAGGGGCTTGGAGCTCGAAGCTGATGCTTGAAAAGTTTTGCCGGCTCGGATCCGAATCGGATCCGTATACCCATATGTGCAGAAGAATGAATTCTACTACTCAGATGGAACGTTATGGTAAGAACATAACTTCTTTTTTCTAATTCTGTTTTCCCTATTGTAGTGCATGTGTACTCTGTGTGTGTGACTATATAGTGGTGCAATCTTTTTTTTTTTTTTTTGTCTATAATGGCCAACAAATCAGGGAAGCCCGTGGGCTTTAAGAAATGTATAAAATTTGGCAAGAAAATGCCTTTCAATGGTTCACAAACTGTGTGTGTATTGTTTAGGGGCATTACATCTCCAAGAGGACTGTAGCATGTTACAAATTCACCCAAAAGGCCTTGATTGACTGCAAAAACAAATTGATGTTAAAAGGTCTGCTTCCTTTTTCTGAAGCCATTGCTGGTTTGGACTCTGCATCTACTAGTCATTCCAAACCATAGACTCCAAAAGATTCCTTGGAGCCATCAAGCTTCTTCTTCTTTTGGCTGCTCCCGTTAGAGGTCACCACAGCAGATCATCTACAATTGTCCACATGCATGATTTGGCAAAATTTTACACTGGATGCCCTTCCTGACGCAACCCTCCCAGTTTGTCTGGGCTTGGGGCCAGCACAAAGAAATGCACTGGCTTGTTCATCCCCACTGGCTGGGTTTCTTGGAGCCATCAAGCAAATAGTCTAAATTACCGGATCCATCAGGGCTTTTGGATCGGAGTTCTTCTAGGGCTAGTTAAGACAAATCTTTGAAGTGGTCAGGTCCTGTGGCTCTGACGAGGTTTGATCAGACAGGTAGTCCGACATTAGTGGAGATTATTTCCCCCTCCAGATCTAGGCCTAAGTTTCCAGCCTTGTCTTCTCGATCCACTAGAAGCCTCTCAGATGATGAAATTGACAGAGTGGTACAAAGGCTCCTAAGCATTCCGGTGTTGGCCAAGCTTTTGTTGGATCTGACCCGTCGGGCTTCGGATCCAGCCAAACCTCCTACCCCGATTACCCTTTCTCCTCTGACTTCCATCCAAGCTTCGGAGGTGGAGAGATTTTAATGTCCATTCCATCCAATATCTTATCAGAGGACTTCTTCGGATCAGGTGTTTGCCTTGAGTTCCTCTGGGGTTCCAAGGATTGGGTATCGACTCTAAGGCTTTCAGATCGGTCCTTGATTCTTGGAGCTTCGGCTCAGGTGAGCTCAACTCAATCTTAATCTTCAGACATTTTGTCCTCTGCTGTCTTTGGGGTGAAGGCTCTGACTGCTTCTTTGTCTTATCCGGAAGTCCGCTCGGTTCAGGAGCAGACTGCATTTGGAGGTATGAAGAGGGCTATGACTTCTCCATCCTCTCTGACTGGGTCTTCCTTGGATCTTCAGACTTCCTTTTTTCAGCAGGAGTGTCTTCCTTTTGGGCCACCTCTTCCACAGGGACAGCAAGAACTTAGACCTCAGGATACCACAGCTGGTGCCCCTGCTTCTGCCAAAAACCACCTCTGAGTATCCCATCGAGGAGATCCATTGGAAGAGGACTTGCAAGCAGAAGCATTTAGACTCGCCTGAAGAGTCCCTCACCTCCGATACTGATCTCTATGAAGGAAAAGGATCCCCATGGTTACCTCCTGAAGATTTCTCCTTTAGAGACTTCCTTGAATTATTGAAGCAGAGTTATGACTGGGAGTACAGCAATCCTTTGCTGGAGGAGTTAGTATACCTGAAGACCTTTGTTTTTTGACCTTCCTCCTCTTTGGTGACTCCACCTTCAGATGAACTTATTGAATTAATTTCTAAGAAAGCGTGTGAGACACCAGATTCTCTCCAGCCTACCCCTTAGAGACCAAATAAATACATTACGTCCCCACTAGACAAAATGCTTTAGACCACAGGGGTTGCGGTGGCCACCTTGGTCATGGTGGCAGCAACCAAAAAGGAACTCTGAGACTAGTTCCACTATCCATCCTCCTAATAAAAGATTCCAGGACAATGGATAGATGTGGGAAGCATGTCTTTTCATCAGCAGCCTTTGCTGTATGGTCCCTGAATTACCTGTCTGACTTTACTAGTTTGCAGAGAAATCCGATGAAAGAGCTTTCAGACTTCCACAGAGGAGCAGTAGCTGAGGGGTCACGAGACAGAGTTTCTTTTCCGCTCACCAACCTCCATTCTATGGCTAATGATTCCATGCATCTCATTTCTTATGCAACGAATGGATCTTGTAGGGCAGCAGGTTCAGGCATCTCTATGAGGAGGCAGGCCTGAATGTGCCTTTGCAGCTTTGAGGAACCTTGTAAGTCTTGCTTTGTAAATGCCCCTTATGATGGCTCATCCCTTTTTGGGCCTAAAGTGAAAGAGATGCTGATCAGGTGTGAACAGGAAGACAAGACCCTGTCTGTTGTGGGCATATGTTTTTCCACACCTCAAAGACCGTACCCTAAGGGTCAAAGTGGCAGCAAAAAGATGTGGATCAGAAGATCGCAGGGTTCTTTCCAGGGCAAGCATGTTGAGAGTTCCCCCAGAGGCAGAGGGAGGAACAATAATGGAAGACTAGGCCCACACGGCAGAAGGAGTCCACAAAATCAGGACTCCACAGAAACATTCTTTGGTAAGTCTTTCCAGCACTCCTAAAGGGAGGCCGATTCCTTTGCCTCAGAGGCAATCTGGGGGTGACTGTCTCTGCACCTACATGCCTGGCTAAGGATAACAAATGACAAATGAGTGCAGAACATCATATCCAGGGGCTATCTTATCCATTTTTCCCAACCCCTTCCCATAATTAAAACTATCCCGGATGTCCCACCAGGCAGTCACTCAAATTCAAAAGCTGCTAGACAAAGATTCATCCAAGAAGTTCCTCCAGACCAGATATAATCTGGAACTTACTCCAGGTTCTTTTTTAGTTTGAAAGAAAACAGGGGACTGGAAACCTATTCTGGATATCAGCAAACTCAACAAATCAGTAAAAAAAAAAGGCAAAGTTTAGGATGGTCATGGTTCAGACCATTCTTCCTTTCCTAGAAAAGGACAGTTGAATGTGCTCTATAGACCTTCAGGACATGTACTATCACATAAAAATAGACAGGCAGTCCAGATGGCATTTGCACTTGCGGTTGGGAGCCAGTCATTTTCAGACTCTGCCTTTTGGATTCATTACAGCCCCAGAGTGTTTACCAAATGCATGGTAGTAGTAACAGCTTATTTTAGACAATGGGGATTCTGGATGTTTCCAAATCTAGACAACTGAATCATTACCTCCCTGACCAGGCATCATCTTATTCAGGCAAGAGACTACTTTCTAGAAATTTGTGCAGTCTTAGTTATCACGGTAAATCTCAAAGTCTTTTCTGGAACCCACACAAAACCTCAAGTTCATAGTTGCAATCCTGAATATGTCAGATGGTAGCTAAGTTTC